>NC_081778.1:14659186-14944186 GCF_963082965.1 Carassius carassius
TTAATGTTTGTTTTAATACGACATGTATTTTTTTTGCCTACATACAGGGAGATAAACAGGCCTAATTAGTCAAAATGTATTATTTATTTATGTTTTGATGAAACTTGTGTTGTACTAATGAAATTCCTCTAATGTAGATTGCTGTTCCATACATTCTTCTTCCTGCCATTCCAATTCAAATCCCAATTTAGTGTTCTATGGCATGTTGGCAATTCAACATTCTAACTCATGAAATGAAAATGAGCCCATTTTGACCCAACCCAGATTTTGTTTTGCAATGTATTTATGCTTATATGAATGTATATTTACCTCAGCCTTCTTATAATGCTTGTCAGGGATTGGATCACTCAAAATATCTAAAAAGCAGACACTGTCCTTTGGAGTGAGGTCATCACCAAACACCTGCACAGGAAACATCAGACATAATGGTCAGACAAATCCAACGATATCCCAAAGAACACGCTGCTTTCTTATTCCAGCGAGTCCGTAATGTCCAAGTGAAAAATGACACTGCAACTTAAAGTTTTGTTAACAGAAAAATACAAATGCACCAACTTCTGCAACTGATTGAAGACAAGGCGAAGTTGTTTCAGTGCTCTGAGCGATCTTCATATAAAATACCACACAATGCAACCGGTTAAACATTCTGTAGCCCATTACAGAACCTTGACACAGTACATAACAGAAGACCGTAGGGTGTAAGCAGAGACTCTGAACTAATGCAAAAAAAACGAGAGTGCAAAATCAAGCCTACTATAGGCAGAAGTACTAAATTATGCAAACTACTGCAGGCCAGCAGAGAAAGAAAGCAGATAACAAGTCTTAACTTAAACAAAGGTTTCCTTGACTGTGCAGCATTGCAGGTGCTTTTTGCACCTGCTGGAATCTAAGAGAATGATAAAAAAATAAGCAATTAAGAAAATAAGAGGGGTTCTCTATTTTGTTTCTCTGTTTTAAACACTATTTTTAGTCTTTTTAAGTTGTTTCGGTTAAAAAATAATGTAAGTAATTTACAAATTCCTGCTATTTTTCTCCTCTTCTTTCTTGTTTGTATTTTTTATCTGCAGTCTCCTCGTGAGATGTTGTAATGTTTACTGTTCCTCTCGTCTGATGTGATGAGTTGCACCAGTATTATTTTCATTTGCTTGATTGTGCTGGAGTTTCTGTGTGAATGTGCCTGTATGCAAAACGGATATCTTGTTGTTCATTTAGTGTTTGTGTAATACACTCTCTGAAAAAAAAGGTACAAAAGCTGTAACTTTTTCAAAAGGTACCTCTTTGTACAGTGTTATTTACCCCTAAAGCGTGCACTTTAGTACCTCAAAGGTACATGTTAATACCTTTTGAAAGGGTACTGTCCCAGTGAGTTTTTTTTTTTTTACTTAGAGTGTAGTATAAATTTAAGTGTAAAGTATGCGAATGAGGGTGTGTCTGCTGCTATATGTGGTGAGAAAGTTGGGTAAGTTGGAGGAAACCGTATCAATTACAAAGTATCAATAACAAAACTCTCCCACCATCTCCCTCACACTTTCTTTTTCACAGGCAGACTTGGTCGTAAATCTTTGAGCCGCTTTGTGGCAAGTTGGATCTTGTTTAAGTTGTATTTTTCATTTTTTAATAACAGAGAGCACTCCGGGGCACAATTGCCTCTCTCTCTTTCATTCGGTGCATGCAGACAAACACACTGCAAACCAGTAATAACTCAACTCATCACAGTAAGTACTAAGTAAAAACTCTGAATGACAACACGGCTAAATAAATTGTCTGTTTGTTCAGGAGTCTCTCATTACCTAAAGGACAGCTGGAAAAAAAAGTTTTTACAATCTAAAACTTATGCAGTTATTAGTGCACTTTTGTGGTTATTGATGTATGGAATGACCTTGGTGCGACTCATGAGAGTGTATTTCCTGAGAACTGCAATTTTCCCCATTAAGCCCCATTAAGAAACCAGAAACATTTGATGTCATGGTAAGAAGATATTTCAAAACAGATGCACAGTTTTAAAAGTCTGGCTGGTACTGATAAGATGAAGATTATTTTAAGGGTAGTGGCTTATGGCCGACATAAAAAATTCAGCAGTTTTGTCAAAATGAATACAATATAAAAGACTTCAAACTCAAATAATTTAAATTCTAAATTAATTAACAAAATAATATTGAACAGTACGAAAAATGGATATTATTATTAGTTTTTTAAATTTGCTAGATTACGGTGTTTAAAATTAAATAAAATAATTTTTAAATAATTGTTTAATTATTTGTGTTTTTAAAGATTAACATTGAGTGTAAAAATGTCATCTAAATGTAGAAACCTGAGAAATGTCTACTCTAATATCTAACTGTATCTCTAATATTGTCCATTATCAGATATTGATACCAATATATTTTGCATTACTATATATATGATATTAAGACCACAAATAAAAATAATCCAATTTGCATACTTGTTAATGAAATAATTTCGTTTCAGAAGGGCAAAATAAATTGCCGTTTTTGAAAGAAGTTTCTTATGATCACTAAGACTGCATTTAATTAAATAAAATACAGTAAAAACAGTTCGGAATATTTGTACAATTAAAAATATATTTTAAAATGTAATATATTCCTGTGATAGCAAAACTGAATTTGAGTCTTGACCCCAATCTTCTGAATTGTAGAGTAGCTGCACTGAGCACCAAAAATACTAAATGTGGTATTCATTAACTGAAGGCACATAACAGTGAGTTCTGGTTTAAACTGCCCTCTTGATTTAAATACAAGAGTCCTAGTTTTGCTACACATGTCTGAACAAAATGACCTATACCAGTTTGAGGCCCTGCTTTAGAAGCATTTGTGTCTTATGTCACAGGAGGAAGGTGGAGTGTTTGGATCTTGCCTGAATGTTACTACTGAGTGATTCAGAGACAGACACAAGTACAATGACTGTTTACAAGGGCACGGGAGCTACGTGTGCTGCTGATGAATCGTCCTCCTTTAAGAGGATTATCTCCTGTAAGAACACACACTGTGTCTGAGTGTGAGTGTGTGTGCATGTGTGTTGCCATCTCTCACTCACATTTTCACTGCAACCGTTGTCATTCTTAAAGCTCGTCTCAATCCTGACATTGAACCTCGGTAGGAAGGAACACTTTTGGAAAGAGTAAAGGGAAAAGGGGAAAAACGAGAAGGAGAGAGAGAGAAGTGATTATGTTGTATGCTCAGTGAGCCCAGAGCAAACTGCATGAGTTTGAGCTGACATCTGAGAATACTTACCGTGTACTCTATAGTAAAACACCAGTGGACGGAGAAGGAGAGAGGAATGCAGAGAAGAAATATGGTGTTATGTCACAGCTGGTGCATTGAACAGACAAGATGGATGTACGTGCCATGTGATGGTACGTTAATATTCAAACACTGGTGTATTTATTATAACATAATGCTTAAACTGACCTGTTATGGTGTAAGGGTAGAAGTTCCAGGCAGTTTCCGTGATATAAAAAACCATGGGAACAAACTTTCTTATCCAGGTTGGCAGTTTGCTGAACAGAGACAAAAAGGGAAACATGAGAACATTCTTTGACACAAGAGACATATTAAACAAAGACATAAACGGCGCGGGCTTAATGGATTTCCATGTGGGTATATGCTAGTTAGTGCTAATTTGGCTAGTATAATGCAGTAATGCACCATGCAGTGTAACAGTTGAACTTAGCTTGTGATCACAAGGAAAACTCTTAAAATTGATCATCCTTTGAAATCTTTCTTTTGAAGTTGGTTGTCAAAAAAAAAATCTTAGTAGTTTCAAAGACTAGAGCAGTGTTTTATATTTCTCTATGCAGTGTATTTGGACACTTCTGTTAAAGGCCTACTTATTAAAGATGTGCGTTATAAATTATGTTCAATTTGTTACCATTAGTTAATGTTTTACTCTACAACTGGTATCACGAACTCACAATGAACAATACTTTTACAGCATTTATCAACCTAGATTAATGTTAATTTCTACATTATATTGATTGATGTTAAATTCTACTATAAATTTTCAGCATTTCAAGTTGTACGGAGCAGTCGTGGCATAACGGTTAGAGAGTCTGACTTGTATTACGTTAAGATGTCAAACTGCTGTCACAATAGCTATACGGCTCACTTCCAGAGGTGTCTGGTGCCATCTGTCCCTTACAAAAACACAGTCAGAGTCCAAAAGAAACCCCACTACAGAGAGAGAGAGAGAGAGAGAGAGAGAGAGAGAGAGAGAGAGAGAGAGAGAGAGAGAGAGAGAGCGAGAGAGATAATGAACTCAGAACTGTAAGATAAGGCAGCACAGACAGCGCTTCAGATTTACAGCCTGAGGAACTGAGTGATGGATGGATGGACAGAGGATGAGCAGAGAGGGGTGGAGAAGAGAAGAAGTAGATCATTCACGGTCAGCTAGTTGTGTCAAGCACCACGCGTTCTCACACTCTCTCTTTCCCATTCCTAAAGTGACAGACTTTTCCACAGCGTGTCCCGCAGAACAGCACATTCCCACCAAACAACTGCCATTACATTACAATCCTTGGACGGTCGTTTCTTGACAATACAAGTTAAATTATTCTTAATTACAATGCAGCAGTTCTGCATGATGTACTTGTAAACAGCATATAATGATCTCGTCTGTGGTAATATCAGCATTTGAATTAGACTCACATGCTCCACGATAAGATTTATTTGACCATTAGGAACTAATGCTCTGCCCTTTTGGTCTTTGCTAACACATTAATGGCTTGAAAAATTTGTTTTACTGCTAGAGGTGCAGTAATTCATATTCACAACAGCATCTAATGACTGAGTGGCAATTACTATAAGTGTGTGTGCATGTTAACGGCGTGGGATGATATCAGACTGAATGTGTGCATGATCTTCTGTCGGACGGTTATGCTGATGTGTGTTTCTGCTTGAAGCCCGACAGGAAGAGAGAAGGTGTTTTTGGAGGGATAGTGAGTGATGGACGGAGCTCCTCTGAATGTGTAAAGGTGTTAGCTGCAGTCATCAATAATACCTGATCGCTGGCACGATGGAAGATGGGTGATGTCAACCATGAAAGAAACATGATTGCTTATGCATGCGTGTGTGTGTGTGCGTGCGATCTCACCTGTTGAGGTAGATACGTTTCTCTGTCATCTGTCCGGCTCCATGTTTGGGGTCTGTGCAGGGTTCATTACGGACGACCTCCACCCCTTCGCCTCCCCCGCTCTGCTCACTGCTGTGCTTGCTGATCATGTATAACTGGCCGATCTTGTACTTTGGAAGAGAGAAAGAAACTGCTGACCTCTGTTTGTGACCTCACATGTTTCAGTTATCTTTTTTTTTTTTACTTGTTTTATAGCTGGGTTGAGCAAAATTCTAAGAAATGACTAAATCGGCCATATGAATGTTAAATTAGAATTTAAATCAGAATAACAGGAAGTTGAATTCTCATAATTCAAAGAAATGTATCCAGTGTAAGTTTTGAAACAAAACATAATATATAATAGATATATATTTCTGGGTTCAAAGCTGTCAAATTAACACAGTAAGCCAAATTGTTTATATATATACAGTACAGGCCAAAAGTTTGGACACACGTTCTCATTCAAAGAGGTTTCTTTATTTTCATGACTATGAAAATTGTAGATTCACACTGAAGGCATCAAAATCAGTCATGAAAATAAAGAAAACTCTTTGAATGAGAAGGTGTGTCCAAACTTTTGGTCTGTACTGTATATATATATATATATATATATATATATATATATATATATATATATATATATATATATATATATATATATATATATATATATAATTATTTATTTAAATTTAATGTGTTATTAAGTAAATTGGAGCTTAATAGGAAATTGTTCTTCAATATTGATTCATTGAATGTAATATATAAATATAACATCTATAAATTAATAAGTAATTAAATGAAATTGCATAAAATTTCCATATGTGCTGTTTTGCTGTAAGGCTTTGATTATTAGTGTAAAATAACATTTAGTTGTATGTTATAATATGTGCTAACATGAAAATGCAAAAATGGTTACGGGTATTTTTTTCTGAAGTAATACTAACTTAAAATGTCATGTTTTTGAAGCTTTTGAGAATGTCTTCCATGATCCATGATATGAAATACAATATTAATGTATAATATTAAAATATACATAATGCAAAATATTATGAGCAATTTGTAATAACATATTTTTTAAAATACATTCAATTCACATATTTAAAAAGGATTATTAACACAATTCTGAACTTAATGAGTTTCAAACGCCCATAAATACCAAACACTTCCACTGAAACGTCACTCTTTGTCATAGAGTCTCATCTGCCATATGTTTTGTTTTGTTCTCTAAGACTAAAGTGTACTGGATACATAATGTTTCCCGTATTTTCTCCTGCAAATCTGAGATGGCAGCACTGACAAGGTTCCCGCTCTTTTCAGACTAATTCTTTTGAAATCTGTTAAAGTGAAAACTCACTCCAACAATCATTGTCACCGATGATGATGACAGACAGAGACCTTGTGAGGCTTGGAGAAAAAAGCTGTCTGTACGCAAAACAGAGCTACTCCAGAAAAAGGGGGTGGTGCTCCTGTCTGGAAACTATGCGATGTAGTGCTGATGTAGACCATAGACAAATTCTGAGGCAGACTTTAGGTCAGGTGTGCTTGTGTGGACTTGTCTGATCCGAACGAGCACAAGTTGGCTACTCAAAGGTGAAACATAGACAGCCTAAACTGCCCCTGACCCCCTTGTAGAATTTCCAAGCTGTTCGTGGTTAAAGGCCTTTGTGTTTTGTTCCTAGCCTTGAGGTGAACAACTCACTCCTGCCTTCAAAATGAAAGGACGTAACTGGTCAGACCCGTTTAGGTAAAGAAAACGGCTGAAATGGAGACATCAATAATACAAAACAACCCAGAGACATGTACACAGAACTACATTAAGGTTTCATCTGCGTAAACAGAGTGGAATAAAAATCTTTTTATGGTTTGCTTTCATACACACTAATCATAGGGACAGCTGCTGCACATGCAAACATATGGACGCACACGCAAACATGTTAAAAGTTACAAACTTACCTCATCAACAGTGAGCGGCATGCATATCCGGTATTCTTTCATCAACATGGTTTGGTTTAAATGGGCTTTGTTTTATCCTTTTGTCTTTCTTTTTTTCTGTTTCTCTTAAGTGTCTGTTTCCTATTTTCAAACTGTGTCAGCGTATGAAACTGTCAAGCGGTTTCCGTAAAGTGGTGTTGCACCCTTCTTCCTCTCTCACTTTACTGATGTCAGAGCTGGTCCTGTGAAACGCTGTGTTTATTTTATTGTGCTCATAGTCTCTCTGTCTTTTGTCTGTCTTTCCTTCTTTCCTGGCTCTCTGTGTCATGAATGTACGCGCTTCCTTGGCATTCAGTTGTTCCGTTCTGTTTTTAATTTATGTTTTAATGTGATATTGCAGAAAAAAACTGAAGCTTCCTCTCTCTACTTCTGTCAGAGAAGAAAACAGACTGCAGTTTTTATGTGTAACCTTGCCATGTTCTTAGCCCCGCCTTCTTCCCCTCCCCGCTTCTCTGTTCTGTGTGCAGTCTTTTCTTGTGTACTTATCTTTATTCTTTCTCTCCTCCCTCCTCTACATGATTTTACTTTACTCAGCTGATTTTCCAGCACAATACAAGCTCTCCATCTGTTTCATTTACTGTACTCACAATCCTAGTTTCATTTCCTCTCTCTAGTTTTTGTCCTGCTCTCTTTATATCTCAGTATAAATTCACTTTGGCCCAGAATAAACAATCACACTCTGTTTACAATACAAAATGCACTGATCTGTAGTCTGTAGTGTCCTTTCTGCCAGACAGAAAGTCTGTGTGCGTGTGAGAGGTTTACACTAATGTTCCAAAGTCAATGAGCTTTGTTTATAGAATGAAACTAATACTTTTATTCAGCAAGGATGAATTAAACTGATAAAAGTGGACAGTAAAGACTTTTATATTGTTAGAAAAGATTTCTATTTCAAATAATTCTGTTCTTTTTAACTTTCTATTCATCGAAAAATCTGGAAAAAATGTTGAAAAGAGAAATAATAATAAAATAAAATAATTATCAATCATCATAAATATTAATAAGAAATGTTTATTTTATGTTTCTGATTGGTCAGATGACACTAAGAACTTGATTAATGGCAAATGAAAATTCAGCTTTCAAATCACAGGAATAAATTACATTGTAAAATATTTTCAAGTAGAAAGTGGTTATTTTAAATTGTAATAATATTTCACAATATTAGTGTTTTTACTCTGTTTTTTTTTTTTTGATCAAATAAATGTAGTCATTATTTACATAAGATACTTCTTTCAAGAACATTTACAAAATCTTACAGACCCCAAACAGTTGATACTAAATGCATGAAATGACATAAAGTTGTGAATGTCAGTGTGGTACAAATTTAATGATATTGTAATGAAGAAAAGTATATTAAAGAACTAGATTTGAAAGTAAAAAGAAAGTACTTTGGCATGATAATTTGTTTTTCAAGAAACCGCATCACTGCATATTAATTGAAATAGATTTGTCTTCATAATCCAAGTCATGTGGTGCGACTGACATTTAAAAACATGCATGAAAAAATAAAACAGGAAATCACACAGAGGATGTAATTGTCAAGGTCAGTAAGTCTCTTAAAATACCAGACCATTTGACCTTTAAATGACAAGACAAGGTAGATTAGTTTGTTAAGTATCATGTGGTGTGACTCCTAAAAAACAATTATATTTATTAACATAATATTTAAAGATACTTTTTGTGTTGAAAAATAAATGTGAAATCATTTTTGTGCATACTCCCATATATTTGTGATATGAGGACATGGTTGTATAACTTTTTACTTGATGCATATTGTCCACATGACATTTTAGACTCATTACAGTTATTAATTTTATAATTTATAATTTATAATTTTTTCTGGAGAATAGTATAAAAGTTGAGGGTTGGGTTTAGAGGTAGTGGATAGGGAATCAGAAATATCATTAGCTCAGGATAAAAACAGTAGAAGTCTATAGAGTTTCCACACTATGTGAATTTTATCAGCGGTGGTTGCAGGGCAGAGCGGTAATTAAGCATTACAGGAGGAAGTCTATGAAATTCCTCATCTCCCCCATACTCTCACTCAGCAGATCCAGCCTCCATTTGTATATTGAATGCCCTCAGCAATGCATAATAGTTTTCTGCTCTGGTGATTTTGGTTTCACTGTGAACTGTCCTGTTTTCTTTTCTTGGCATAACTGTATTTTCTTCTCAAAGCACAATAGTTTTACACCTTCAATCCTCAAACAAAAGGAACCGGCTCAGCTTCTTAGCGAATGGTAATGCCTTTTGGTTTCTGTTCTGTTCAGTTGTTTTATCAGCTTACCCGGATCAGGCTAAAATAAACCTTGTCATCTTGTAGGCAGCAGAGTCAATATGTCTTCTTTTCCGTACAGATACAACAGTTGCCTGTGTGCAGTAGCTGGTATTAGTGTAGAATAGAAGCCATGAAAAAGAAACCTGAGGGGGAACGAAGGAGAACGGAACACAAACTAGCCCGCTGTGTTTTGAATTAATCTGTGTGAGCTGGTTGAACATCTGTGTCAGTGGAGTGTGCAGATATTTTTGATCTTTATTTATAATGTATTTTTTAAACCTATGACACTGCAACGTCTCCACATCTGCTGCTCTCGATCTTGGGATTTTATAGGGCAAAGGATTGATTAATAGATCCAAGATCGGCAAGACACAGTCAGTCTGGGCATATTGGTCCATTGACAGTTTGTTTTACTATAAAATACCAAAATTGCTGTCTATGTTTATTAGGAGGACCATGTTGGTCTGCATTCCAGCACTGGATTGCCATTACAACACAAACCTGTTTGACACCGGTAGTTTTTGGTTTGTAATGCATACACATCTGTGTGAATACAAAGGAGCATCCAGAACTGTCATTTCTCCCCTTTCCAATATATTGTGGCTAAACAGGTTTTTTTTCTACCTCACAATTGGCCAATCATAGTTTAGAACTGAGGAACAGGATCTTGAGTGGCCTAATGTGTTTTTTTTTTTTAGAAGCTACTGATCTTTTGAAAGGAAGGTGGGGCATTTAGTTCTATGCGTCGGTTCAGATGTTAATTGCATTTTGAGATGCGGGTGTTGCAAAAGAATGCAGATTAACGGGTGTTCTGGGTTAAATGCAAGTTAAGCTTAATCAACTCATCCCCCCTCCGCACACTCTTAAATTATATTAACACACATATTGTTCTGTTCATGTGTTTTTGAAACATTCGGTATTTTAAGTTATTTATTTTAGGCATTTTTGCCTCAATTATGATAGGACAGTACGTTGATTGGAAGCAAAGTGGGACAGAGAGAGGGGGGTGAGATCAGAAAAGGTCTGTGAGCTGGGACTCCCACTCGGGACACCCAAAGCGCAACGATCCCATGTCGACTTGCTGCCCGCGAGGCTATTGGCACTGACTGTGGGCATTTTAATGTTTACACATTTGCCTCATTCACTTCCATTGTAAGCCAGATTTGTATATTAAAGAAAAGTTGGGACAAGTGGAAATTCTTTTTTGTGGAAATCAGCGTTATGCTATACAGTAAATGCTATGGATTGAGCTTAACTAGTACTGAACCCTGAATACCAGAACAATGTACACTTCATAAAGGCTGGAGTGCTACATCTTTAGCCAGCTGAGAGCACTGATTGGTTGGGCCTTTTAACTGATATATCTGAGAACTTAGCACACACTGGGTTAAGGCGCAAACCCCTGGTGTTCTGGATGATGAAGGGCTTTTCAGTCTTCTCATTGAATCTCTATCCAACCCTGTCGAATACCTCCCGAGAAAGAGGGGTCTTGAAACATGTGGCATCATGCCATCATTAGCCGTGGATGAAGCTGTTCGGTGAGAGTAGTACTGTATAAACAGAATCATACAGTAAGTGATCAGAGAAATGACCTCAGGGACTGAAGGCTCTCATGGCTTCCATCAGCTCTGTCGGAACCCTCTGACTATACTGTACAAGCCAGGAGCCTTAAAAAAAGAATTATTCATACAAAGACTTAAATATTCACAAATGCAGATCCTCGAAAATGGCCATGTGACTTTGCGCTAGTTACGTTAATTAGCTCAGGATTAAAATGCCCATCCTTTTATTGCTCATGAAAACAAATGTGACTGTATGCTTTTTCTTTCTTTGCTGAAATATATCTATATCGCAAGCCCAGTCAGAGACAGGGTTCAGTTTCACTGGAAGGAAAAAAAAAATTAAGAGGAAGAAAATTTATTCAAGACATGAAATGTAGCGGATTTGAATGGAGATGTTCTGCAAGGGCACCATAAAGGATTAGCCCTATTCTTCTCAGAAGGTCGCTGACAGCTATTGCGCAAAAGTACTTGGTTATTTTCTATTACAGCTTGGACCAAGAAAAAATTCAATCGTCGTCGAGGTCTCCCAGTGCGAAAAGATAGTCTGTGTGGCACTGCTGAATAGGGCTTTCACTCTCTCCATCTTCCCTCGGGCAGTCTCTCTCTTTAGTTCTCCTATTAGCTTCTTCTGCACTTCCCTCGTGTCTGCTTGTTTTATCCAACACTAATGCCAGATGCCATGTCATAGTCCGTATTATTATCCCAAGGCCTGTACGAACCTTCAGTATGATTCCTTTAAGGCCCTGCTTGTGCCTCTGGGGCTGCTGCTCGATTCCTCCGTCTACTATTTACTTGATTAAATGGGATTTTTCTTTATCAACCCTAATCAATCTTGGGGAGCAGATGAAAAGAGAAGGAAAGAAACCCCAACAGAGAGAGAAAAAGAGAAATTGAGAGCGAGGGCAGGAGGGAGCATAGCCTCTGCATTCCCCAATCTGATTTGATGGGATTTACTTGTGACTATCAATGTTTACTCATCTGTTGTGCTCTGAGCTATAACTCAAATAACAGGACACATATTCAAAGAGAGAGAGAGAGAGGGTGCAAAGGGTGTGAACATAAATTCCACTGAATGAAACTTGTTAACATGCCCTCACTTCAAATTCACACTCATTCGTTTTGACAGTTTATGTGACAAACCGTTCACCTGACATCTGTCGCTGCCCAATGGGAATCAGACTGATGAATGATATGTGGGTATGTGCAACCTGACAACTAGAACACTGGTCCCCTTGCTTTCTCACAAAAAAACATTGTGGTGATTAGGTAGGTTGCACCAGCCTATTTAAATGGCCTAAATGGACAGTTAACCCCCCCCCCCCCCCCCTTTCCTAAACCACACCATGCTGGTTTTGTCTGGATAGAGTAGAACTGACTTTTTCTCCAATTCAGTCACCGATGGAGTTTTGGTTCCTTGCCATTGTGACCTTTGGCCTGCTTAGTTGAGGACGCTTAATTTCTGGTAATATTGTCGGCTTGATTACACAGACACTATGGAAGTGAGCTGAACTGGATAATGGCATCACTGAATCATCAATGAACTGACGTTAACTGAAAAATGTACTGTCTTTTATTGTTCTCTTGCATTATTGATAAACTATTTTCCTGTTTGAAATTGTATAAAGAAAGAACTTTTATAAAGAATGTATAAAGAACTATACAAATAAAGGTGACTTGACTGTTATTTATTTATTTTTTTATTTATTTTAAACTGCATATTCAAAACAATGTTTGACCCCGTTTACTTTCATTGTATAGAATTTTTTTCAAAATTGTTGTTTTTTTCCACAGAAGAACACATTTTTTGGGGTGAACACTCCTTTTTAAATTGGGACGTAAACATTTGTCACTATGACTGTTTCATGGCAACAAAAATTAAAATTTTTATCATCATTTGTACTGTTTCTGTAGAACATAAAAAAATATATTTTGAGAAATGTCTCAGTTTTTTTGTCTATGAAGTAGAACTAAAAACTGTTCAGTTTCCATCATTTTTAACTTCTATTAACTTCTACTAAGAGTAACTTCTATTCCACAGAAGAAAGTCGAACTGGTTTGCAGTAACATGACCCTTTCATATTGTTAAAAATCCACATGACTTTCTTTTTTAATTATCCCAGTATTTCAGTTTTTTATTTTGGGTACTGTATTAAGTGAAGACATGTCTGCTGTCCGTAAAGTAATATTATACTGCAAAATATGACACTAATGTTTGTCTATAAGCAACTTTAAAATTTGTAATCATAATTTTGAAAAGCTTTGCAAGTGAGTTAATGTGGTTATGGTTGATGTTTCAAAATACTTTAGCCACAACTGTAACTGTAACTAAACTGTAATAAATTGAATTTCCTTTAAAATAAGGTACATATTAAAAAACTCATTTGTAAACTTCAATGTTTAAATGAATATTGGAAAACAGTATTTAAATTGGAAATGTATCATTAAGTTGTAACCTAGTGCTCATTTATCCTATAACTCAACACTGCCTCTGTCCTATTAAGGGCCTGATAAAACTAATAAGTATGAAATAAATCTGAATGAACTTGCATCGTATTACACTGAGGCATTGAAGGCTAAGTGTTTGGACTGTTATATACATACACCCGCATGAACATGTTGCTGGAAGGAGATGAGGAAACGGATCAGTAGTTTATGCTTAGTTTAAAACACAGGTTTCAAACCTTTTCCTGGAGGGCCCCCAGCAGTACTCAATTTGGATGTCTCCCAAATCAAACACAGCTGATTAAACTCGTCAGCTCATTAGTAGAGTACTCCATGACTTTAAATGGGTATGAGGGAGACAACCAAAATGTGAACTGTTGGGCCTCCAGGAACAGGGTTGGAAATGACTGCGCTTTAATGGCTGAATGGTATTTCATCAATAGCGCTGCGTCACGCTGGGAAGGACTGACCTTCTGCAAAAAAACACTGACCATTTATCATCTGAGCTCACTAAATGAAACACACAGTGTCAGTATTAATCACGGGCCATTGAGTTATTGGTTTGTTAATCGATTGACCAGTCACCACATCTACAGGGCCAAACAGCTGAATAAACACTTAAACATACAAAATCATTTATTATGCGCATTTATTTTTTTAAAGAAATGAAATAAAACGCTTGAATAAACAAAGTGAATAATTACAAGCATCTATTAAAACGTTGATTCTCCATTGATAGCGTACTGCAGCTCAAGCTACTTCATCCACCGATCATTTTCCCGTCATAAGGCTAACTCACGCTCCAAAACGCGCGCGCACGCACACGGTCGGTGCGCATTTCCCCCCGTCTTTGCTGTATGGATACACGCGTGTCTAGTGTCACGGACGGACAGCGTGACGGATGCACACCTCTCCGTTTTGCTCGGAGGAGCAGAAGTGGCGGTACGACACCATTGATTCGCAGTACGGGATGATGGGTGGGTGGGTGGATCATGCAACAGAGGACGCTCTTGTAAATATTTATATTGCATTATGATATGCGCGAGCAAAAGGAGGAGGTGTGTTTGCGCGAGTGTGTGTGAGGGTAGGAAGACGGCTGAGAGAGACGAGAGGAAGAGACCTCGAGCCACCCAGTTATTAATATTATTCCACACCGCTAAGTTTAGCATTCAACACGTGTCGCTAGTGATGGAGAGAGGGCGCGCGAGAGAAAAGCGTCCGGCGCGCCCGCGCGTGCGAGAGAGGAAGGTTGAGGGTTGACGGTTGCTAGGTGACGAAGCGCATATACTGAATTTTAACAAAAGAGCGGAGAAAAAAAGGAGAGAGAGAGGAGCGAGAGAGAGAGAGAGAGAGAGAGGAGGGAGCGGGAGATTGGTGGAGAGAGGGAGAGAGAGAGAGCTCGCGAAGATTGAATACATGTAGGATATATATTTCTAGGTGGTTGGAGAAGCTGCAAAAAGGATACATCGAGGGGAATGATGTGAAAAGAATGGAGGGACAAAAGGAGAGAGGGGGGACAGGCGCGTGAAAACACAGTAAGTAACAGTTTAATGAATGCTGCTGTGTTTCTGCACGGACTTGACTGTGTGGAGCGAGGAGACATGGCACTGACAGTGCACCGCCGGCTCCGGGTGAGGGGACTTTGATGCGCTGCATCAGAGAGATGGAGACGGCCGGCGCGCGCGGGGGTTTGACCCTTCTGTCATTGCTGCACGCGCGCACATATGCCAGTGCTTATAAGGCTACTTGTTCCTCTGTGAAACGGCACATACTTAGACTTTTCTTGCACTCTCACTGCACAAGTACGCGCAGGGGTTACAGCGAAACGCGAAGACGCACGCGCCTGTAAACGACACTGAGACACGCGCAGTCTGCGGGCACAATTAGTGATTTTCATAAAAACAACAACTGTGAAGCCACTGAATATTGAAACACGTTTCAAATGCTGCTTCGGTGCGGCTAATGATCATGATCGCATCGCTGTGCCGCGCTGTCAGGCTGTTTATGTAAACTGCGGATTTATCAGTTTTCCTAAGCACAGTTATCAGTGTCTCGTAGTGTATGTGTGTTTGATACTCCTGTTGTTTCAGTGCTATGCGAGCTTATTCAAATAGCATAGCTTGTTCATTTTCCAGTATTTTTTTATATATACATTTATAAACATTTAAACGAGAAGAAGGAGACTTTAAATATCTAGATACAACAATTGCTGTCATTTCTCAAAGTCTGGCCATTTGCTTTTTAATAGTTGGGTAAGAAATCAGCGAGATTTATGAGCAGCGCTCATTATGTTAATTTCATATGAGCCCATCATGGGCCCACAGTTTTCCTCTTGCGATATGAATCAAACCGTTGGCGTTTAGATGAAGTAAAATCATTTATATGGGGCTTCTGCTTCATATTCCGTAATAAGTTTTACTCCCTCTTTGCGCCAAACTTATTAAAGCTGTTATGATGGAGCCTGGAGTCCTGCAGAGGGAATGTGAGGTCTTAATGTCCACCAAGACAGGCCTTAGATCAGTTCAGGCATACATCATACATTTTAGTTCATTTATATGTGTTAGTGCACTAATGGCATGTTGTGACCTTTCATAAGCTTCACACTGTACTGATTTGCTGTCTTGAGATTGATATACACATCTGGTCCTGCAGGTAAAAAGAGAGAGGGGAGAAAAGATAATGACCTCCAAAAAAGCACATTTACGGAACAAGGCATGTTGTGGATACTGGGCACACAAATCACCAAGCACTGCGCGCACACACACACATACTGCAGTAATGTAATGTGCATAGTAATGTTAACGTGTCAATATAGCTTCACTCAAGTGGTCGGTCTTACAGCTGCTTTCCAGGGTTTACTGTAGAGGGAGGGGGAGTGCACTTATAAAGAAGGAATGAGAGTGAAAGAGTATAAAATGAAAGCAGGTGAAAAGCTGGATGGAAAGAGAAATGCATAGACATAGAAATGCAGTGAAGGATGGGGAAAAGAGAAATACAGTGCAAACAGAATGAGGGAGCAAGAGGAGGAAATGAAGGAGAGTAAAAAAGCGAAAAAAAAAAAAGGAATTGAATATCTGAGACTGAACATGGTTGGAGGGCTCAGACAGAGATGAGAGCAGCCTGAATCAACATTTGCTTGACTTTTTTACTCTTTTTCTTTTTCCTTTTTGCGCATTGATTCTTTATCTTCTCCTTTACCTTTGCTCTCCGTCCTCTCTATCGTTCCCTCCCTTGGGCTTTCAGACTCTAGAGTATTGCTGCTTTTTTAACATCTCTTTTTTTTTTTACTGAATCCCTCTCTTCAGCATTTTTGTATCAGTCCCCTCATCTGATTACTTCCCTCACTCTTATTTTTGTTCGCATAGCTGTGTTGATGAGTCCAGCATGCCCAAAACTGCATCCAACTCTCCTCTCAGTATCCCCGTTCACTTAAATGTGACTAATTAAGGTAAAGCTCGTTAACACAGAACATCAATTAGTCTTTAACGAGATCATAGGCTGGTGTTTGAAAGAGATTACATTGCTCCTTTCTCCCTCTGCTCCCCAGCAGTTAGACTGGCTCACTATTGATAAAGGCCACGCTAATTTACATTAGACCTCAGACGCAGTTTGGGTGCTCGGGGTCAGATGGAGACACTGGAAGCACATGGGACCCCACAGGCACTCTGACATTCTGACCCACATACAGCAGCCCACCCTGTCTCACATAGAGCTGCTGCTACTTTACAGGCCATTCACACAGGATGCGTTTTTGTGTTTATGAACGGGACATTGAGCAGTAAAATAAATAAAAAAATAATAATTTTGAGGTCTGGAGACATGCTTTTTAAAAATTACACTTCTTTTAACTTGTTGAAGCCCTTTTCTGCCACATAAAAAAACAATCCTGCTTCGGTCAATCATAATTATTAGATAATAAAATGTGAAATAATGACATTCTATGGCATAAATATGAAATGGAAAAAAATGAATTATAATTAAGTGTTATAATTAAGATAGAAAAAACATCACAATTCTGAGATAAGTCAAAACTTTGGTATACAATTTCATAATTATGAGATTAAAAAGTTTAAATTATGAAAGTGTCATATTTTTGAGACAAATAAAAAAAAAATTGACCGTAAATTGTCACAAGTCATAAAATTATTGCAGACTAAATTATGGCAAAAGTCTAAACTGCCATAAAATGTCAAACTGATTGCATACAAAATTGTAATTTTATATTTTTGCCGATTTTATTGGGCGATATGAGACTGTGTGACATGAATGGGAAAGTGTGTCCAAACTTTTGACTGGTACTGTACTATAATATGCACATAGAGAATATCGTCTGATATATCGATATCAGACTTTTTTTACTCCCTAATATTGGTATCGCCGATATTACTTTCTAGAAACATGTTTTGTGTGAACATCACCTTATTGTTACACAGCTGAGGTCAAATGGTAGTAAAGGAGCAATGGAAAAAGAGGAGGAGGAGGAGGGAAAAAAGGAAGAGAGTGTTTCTATGATCCATTGTGGCAATGAAGAAGTTCTAAAAACAGAAACCTAAGTGTTTTTTAACAAGAAGCCGGAAATGTTAGCATATCAAGAGGAAACAGTACCACAGAAAGTGTGGCTCTCACTGGCATCCTGTTCTAATCAGCCATGAGTTTCCACAGGAAGCTGAGTCCTCCTTTTCAGTCATCTCCACGGTTACCGTAACCACGGATATTTTAGTCTAACTACAACTGCGGTCCTGTACAGTTCCCACGGAAATCCCTGCAAGACTTCCCTCGCTTCCGTACACAATTCACCTGACAGCTTAACGTGGGCTTGCTGACACTCTGTAGACTCGCAGCGTCTCTGATTCATTCGTCTCCAAAATCCAATCAAAGACCAGTCCATAAAATGCTATTGACAGATGTAAACTAACAAAGGCTGAAGATCAAGCCAGTGAGGCCGTGTTTTCCCCTGGGGAGGTTTCTAGTGATAAGACAGGCTTTGAGATGCTGCTTCTGTGAAGTGGAGAGGTGCAGACATCTGTACAGCAACTGTTGGATGAACCAAGATGAGAGGGGCAGTGAAATGACAGGGATAATGGTGGACCAGAGTGAGGAGACATTGATTTTAGGCTGTATGTAATTCAAGGTGCCGATTGATCATACTGACAGATTTCTGTCCAGTATGTTAATAAACAAAAAGGAGAAAATGAAAGAGGGCATGCTTTTACCCCAACACAGGTTTAGTTAGATCAAAGCAAGAACAGAAATGGTTCTTTGGTAACTTTTAGTTTCACAGATGTTTTTGATATGGAGTACATATCAGGCCCGGTTCTATGGGGGTGCTCAAATGAAATCAATAGCACACTCACTTAAAGCTGAATTAATGGCATTTCAATGCAGATTTGACATTTGCCAGTATGCTATGGTTTGCGCTCTGGAGATTGGTTTCCATTTCAATGTGTTTTTGCAATGTTCAGCAATGTAGCCAATCATTTTTGAATCACTTTGAATCATTTTTGAAGTTAGAATCCACTCACCGCTAAAATCGTCAGAGATTTTTGTTCAGCTATTGTGTTCAGCACAAATTACAAGTTTAGACGCAATGTAAATAAGAGATTCGTTGTGCAGCTTAGAGAACTTCATTGATTATAACGTATCTTTGTGAGATCGTGATGAATTCAGATGAGTGACAGTTTTAGTTATTATACGGAGCGCTCTTTGCACCATAGCGCATGGATATGTTAAAGCACCCTAACTAATTTAAGAAACACCCTCAGTGATTTTGTTCTGGAGCCGGGCCTGGTACATACTGGTGCATTTTTTTTCTCAATATTCCTACTTTTCACCAGAAGTATTCCTTAGGGATTTTTAAAAGTTTTCCTTTTCCATTTCCTTTTCATGCTTTTTTGAAGCTTTGATTGTGTTTACAGTGTGCAATATAACATGTGTTCATGTTTTGCGTGTAAAAAAAAACAGTATTTTTCACACAATTCACCTTCTTAATACCGCTGTTTTCACTGTCATAAAAACGGGCTGATGTCTTCCTTGTTCTATAAAGCCCCTCCTTCAGAAATACGTAACGAGTTCTGAATGTGCCAGCGGTTGTGGGCGGAGGTTTACTGGAAAAATAAGCTTATAGAAATATTTAAGTTTGAGAGCGTAAGGGAAGGGAGACTGACTTTGTTATATCATTCATAGTTGGCAGGCTCTAAAGTGGTTTTGTAGCACTGTTTTCTTGTTATGATTCTCTGATTGGTGGAGATGTGAATCAAGAATAGTGTAGTGTTTCACCAGGAGTTCCACGGTTAAATATGATTATCTAAAATATATGTTGAAATAATATGCACTGACTGCTTCAAAAAAGCATATACCATGGATTAACAACCTCATAGCTCTCTTAAAGGTCCCGTTTTTCGCGCTTTTTTGAAGCTTTGATTGTGTTTACAGTGTGCAATATAACATGTGTTCATGTTTCGCGTGTAAAAAAACAGTATTTTTCACACAATTCACCTATCTGTATACCGCTGTTTTCACTGTCATAAAAACGGGCTGATGACTTCCTTGTTCTATAAAGTCCCTCCTTCAGAAATACGTAACGAGTTCTGATTTGGCCAGCGGTTCCTGTGTTGTGACTCGACAGCAGCTTAGCGCACGCTGCCCTCCTGGAAATGCTATTGGGCTAGTTTTGAGGAGCAAGTGGGCAGGAGCATGTGCTGGAGATGTACTTATAATCACAGGAGCGTTTTTACTGACGAGATGCGCATGAAAATCGCATTCGATTTTTTTGCACCGCCCTAACATCTAGTTAGCAAAGCTAAACAGCATTGCCGTTTGTGTAATAAGTTACAGAAACTGTTCAACGCACCAACTTAAATAATAAAATAAACTTACCGGTTGTGGTACATAAACAACGCCTTCTCCAGACAAAGAGGGAACTGCTCCATCTTTCAGGAATAATCTTTGTGCGAATCCGGCATTAAACTGATTGAGATTGAGGAAGCTGTCCTCAGCAAAATGTGCTGCACATAGTTTTACATGTGGATTATAATTTTCGGGAACCGAGTTAAACAAATTGTAACCATTAATCTCCAAGTACAGCGTCCCTGGGAAGCCCAAGCAAAGGTGATTGGACTCCGAGATGAAAATAACAGCGTTTCGACGACATGGCGACAAACACAAACGCAACTCTTCCTCTTCTCCGTCGGAGCACAACAATACCACGCCCCCTTTTTTGTGTATTCATGTGGGCGGAGGTTAGTCAAAAAACTGTTTTAGTGACGTCATTACTGCAGGAACTAGAGGGATGTAGTCCAAAAGGGGCGTTCGTTTATACTCTAACAACAACATTACACACTAATTAAAGTTTAAAACATGGGATCACGAAGAACGGGACCTTTAAAGTCTGGTGGTGATCCTCAGTCATTTAGTGTATGATGGTCCATTTTTTCCTCTGTGACTATTACAAAGTCAGTAAATGTATGATGCCCAGTTTTTGTAAAATCTGTTCTGATTTTAAGGTGAGACACTGCAGGCAAAAACACTGTTTTTTCAAGCACCTGTCAATTTTGAGATTTTGGGCTTTTTGGTTTTTCATAAAGTGCTTTTTCAAACTAGTGGAAGGAAAACATCCAAAAGACACTGTTAAGTGTTTCTTTTATAGCACTTTATCTGTTTGTGTCAATAGATTTCAATTACAATACATATTTTTAAAGGCCGTTTTCTCAAAATGAGTTTTTTCTTCAACACTGAGCCATAAATCTCCACTTCAGTAGTACTTACACACACCAAACTTGACATTTTTATTCCTGTCTATATTCTGAAGGTCTTTACAGAGGGATTTGTTCATATATATTTTCCTTGATTATATACAACATTTTATTCCCCCCAAAATTGTGAAAATATATTGTTTTCTGGCTGTTCAAAGTATTTTCTGAATTATGGAGTGACAAAAAAAGATAACCAGAATTCCCTCTGTAAAAACATTTGACTCTAATATGTCAAAAAAATTAAACAAAAAATTTGAAACTGACTTCATCTAGTGTTCAGATTTTTGTACTAGACATTTATGCAAATTAGCACATATTTCATTAAATAATGCCTCATTTGCATATTTAAACATAACATTTTTGAAAACTTGTAATACAAAAAATGTTTGCAATAATCAATGTAATCAATCAACTGGGTAAGTAAGGTGATAACTATTAGTTATTTTTTTTGCCCTATTCACCTGCAGTGTCTCGCCTTAAAAGTCCAGCCGTTATGGATATAATGAATGGGATTTTTTTAAACCTGGCTGTTGCGCTCTCTAAGTGTCTGTCTGTTTGAGTGTCTTTGTACTTACAAAAGCTCTTCAGTAACGGTTGATGAGATAGTGATCCAATGTGCTGTACTGCAAACATTTGTAACCTAAATGTCCATTCATTGTCCAGTAATTTATGAGCCTATATAAGTTACATTGTGTCAGTCATCTTGATGTTTTTTTAAGAGAGAGATAATTTTATCATTCATTTTCATAGTCACTTACAAAGTAATGCTAGAATAAAACTGCTAACAAATTACATTTCCACATTTTGTTACAATGAAATACATTTGGAGAGTATATAGCTTGTTTACTTGTGTTTTTTTATCCTCTGTGATGTATTAAATGTTGATTCAAATTCTCCTGATTTTAATATGACATCAAGATAACATTATCTAGCTAGCTGATATGAGGTTTTGTTGACTTGTAATGGTCTTACAAGCATCAGTTAGAACAGGTTTAAAATAAACAAATCACTACATACAACAATTTTTGTGTTAGCTGTCTGGAGTTATACATACCTGCATAGTTGTAATCCTCAGATTTTTACTGTAATCCTCATTTTTATTGTTTTCAAAATGTGATAAATGTAGTTATGAAGTACATATATTCATTTTGTATAGATTGCTTGTTCAAAGTATTCATCTTCAGTCCAGTTGTGTGTTTGTGAGAGAGAGAGAATGAGAATGAGAGATGGGCAAAGACAGGAAGATTGTAAGTGTAATCAAGCATGTGATGCACAGGTGCATGTTGGTGCGTCAGTAATATTTCTGTAGAAATATGAGCAGTTCTGTTACATCCAAGTTTTTACAGTATCTGTGCATCTCCATCTGATTGTAACAACTGTTTGCCTTGTAGTTCTCCTTAATTATTAATATCTGAAATATGATATGGGGTTTTAGTGTCCAGCATACCTATCCTGTTTATTTTTTTTTTATAGGTGTGTTTAGGAATACTCACTGTTTTTAGTTTTTTAAATATCTATAGATACACTGTCTCGATGATTGAAGAGAGGAGGGTGTTGTTGTGTTATTACTGCCATAATTTGCTAGTTAACTCAACTGTCTCATTGGGCAACAACTGTCATCTGTTTCAAAGAAATAGGAAAACACAAGGCTGCATTTATGAAATGATACATTGATTTAAACTGTGCTACTCTGACACTAAGCATTTTTTGCTAGGTTGCCTCAGTAAAGTTTTTCCAACAACTTTCGTTAAAAGTACAGGAATTACAGGAAACTCCTTCCATCGCGTTGTCAGACACCTCTCTCTCTCTCTCTCTCTCTCTCTCTCTCTATTATCAGCTCTTTCTTCTTACCGCACACAGTAATTAGGGGCAACTGCACAAAAGGTACCTGGAGAGATTACCTTGAGTCTAATATACATACTAATAGCATAGTATTTTGCATGCTGAATAAGCCAATCCGAAGGGCTCAATATGCAATCTTCAAGCAACATTAAAGCGATGGATGTGGCCTCGCTCGGGATTCTGACCAGTCAGGATTTAACAGTGAAGTGAATTGATAAATATGCTTTCAGATGCTGCATTTAAAAAGAAAGCACACCCAAAAACAAGAAGTCTGTCATCATTTACTCACCCTCTTATTGTGCGAACCCCATAAGACTTTTGGTCATTTTTTAAACCCAAATGAAGGCTTTTTGAATGAAAAAGAGGAATTCCTGTATCTTGTTTGAAAGTCCATGCAACCATAAACTTTCAAGCTTCAAAAAGTTCATAAAGGTGTAAAAGAAATCATTATGAATCGAGCAGTTTAATACGAGTATCTGAAGAGGATCACTTTATATGATGAACAGATTTCATTTATTTAAATAAACAATGATCATCACACATACAAAGCCTTTTGAAAATGAAGTAGGGTGAATTCAGGAAAAGGGCTGTTTAAAATTGATTGTACTGTGCTCAATGGGTTTAATGGTCTTTAATTAAAGGGACACTTGATGACGTTGATAACTTGACATTTGACACTAAATGATAAAATAGTTTTGGCTGATGCAATATGATCCTGGTGTTTGTGGCTACACCTCAAAGGAGAACTTCCTCTTCATGAAAAGTAGTAAGACCTGCTTTGACATTTAGAATTTCATTTATAGATGGCAAGGTTACTCACAAAATGTACAAAATTGCTGGCCCATTGCTGACTTTTTAACGGAAATGGATGTGCGGTCAGGAAATTCAAGTCAGATATGCAAGGAAGAAAAGAGAGAGCAGAAAAGGTTAGGCATGAAGTTGAATCTGCAGTAAAAAAAAAAAAAAAAAAGATGAGAGGAGCGTATAAAGCTTTAAATTTATTTCTTATTTTTTTACAATATTACATTTCAAATGTTCCTTTTATTCAAACATTTTTATATCTTACTCCTATTTGTTGTTGCACGTCACATTTTTTAAATATTTTGTAGTGTTTTAATCAATATTCCATTTGGAATACTTTAATATTATAAAGTATACTTTAAAGATTTAAAGAACACTAAAACTGTACATACTGTACAATGCAATTAAGGGTAGAGCACATCAATTAAATTGAAGCTCAAAGGTGACTTCAACAAGAACCAGTTAGGTTTGTTCTCTTGTTATGAAAAAAGTATGGTTGAGTTTCCTTGTTTACCATATTTGGTCCTAATCTTTTTTTTTTATTTAACTTTTTTAAGCGTCAGCATTTGGTATAATGGACTTTCACTGGAGAAACAGATATCACTTGTGTTTCTAAGATAAATGAATGTTGACATGAGGGTGAGCAATTGATGAAAGAATAGGCATTTTAGGGTGAACTATACCAACATCAGTATTCCTTTGCCATTTCCCCTTTTATTCGATGAAATTGTGATGATTTTTTAATTCTTACCAGTTCCCATGTCTCCCTGTTCTTTCATTAATTATGTTTCGCAACACACTGTGACATGCAAGCGAACAGACATTACCACAACAGCACAGATAACATAAAGCAGGAGTCACCTGTAAAACAATCTTTTTTGTCATGTTAACAGCAATTCCCATTGACCTTAAATAATGACCATGTCAAACAAAGAGTCATGGCTTGTTCAGCGGAGGGCAGATGAGGCCAGTAACGCCACCATTTCCGATTACATTTACATTTATTTTCTTGGCAATGCTCTCCTAAAGAAAGAGGCTGTGTGCATTGCATCGGTGCTAACGGCAGCATGTTTGTGTGCCATCTGACTATGCAGCAGAGTGCTGGGGTGCACATGAGTGTAAGTGTCATTAAAAATGCTATGTGAGCACATGCCCTCTCTATAACTGATTTTATGGTGTGTGTGTGTGTGTGTGTGTGTGTGTGTTTGGTCACCCTGCGCATCTGTGCCTAAAATTACACATTAGTGGGTAAAGCCACGTGTCCACTTGCAAGCGTATGTCAGAGTATGTGTGTTAAGGCAGGCGCAGGAGGAAGCTGACAGCTGGGAGAGTGTAAGATTGTCCATGAAGATTGTGTTGATGTGCACAGTGTGTATCCGGCTTATTTTTTGGCACCCAGTGTGTGAGGACTGACCAGATGTGGTGTGAAAGCATGTGTGTGTGACTGATTGAGAGAGTTTATTTTGATGTGTGTCATTGTTTCCAGTCCAAGTTGTCAATGCGAATATAGAAGAAACTATAGGAATTGTTCTGTTTTAAGAGTGCAAGTTTGTTCCTGAGCGTCTCTCTCTTTTTGGATTAGTTCACATTGAAAAAAGTAAAATTACATTTTTTTTCATTTAGTGCATTTTTATATTGGTCTAATTGAAAATTGTGGTTTCTGGTTTAAATTGGTTTTATTCAGTTTGTCTAAGAACAAATAACACTTCACACAGAGAAAATTAAAAGAAGCAAGTTTGTTTTAATAGTATTTTCGCTTGACACCTGCAGAATGTTGATGTTTACTGGCTAGTTCCCTTTCAGTTGGTCACTCTCGACGCCACGTCGGGGGATATCGCTTCGATAGACCAATCTACTTCGAGTGTAAACTAAACGAGCCAATGCACATTGGCATGCAATTATTGCATCCAGCTGCCACTGATCACTGCGTGAGTATAAGAAGGTAGCAGGTGCAATGCATACCAGCTTTTCGCTTCGGAGCCGAGCGTTAGTATCGCTCTGCTCAACTGTGTCTGCTGTGAACTACGAGTTCAGCACGCTCTCGGAAGCTTTGTGTGTTGGCGAGACGGCGCTTCAGCGGCGGTCGTTCCTGTGTCGAGTGGATTGCACACTTCAGGCTGCACTACCCCTGTCGTGTTGCAAGCAGCCAATTCCCCTGTGCACCTCAGCACTAAAAGAGCATTTCCTAAAGAGCAAATTTCTCTAAAAGAGCTTCACTGGTGCGTCTTTGTAAAGACGACGGATCGTCCTTATAAGGATGCCGTTTCACCCGTGCGTTTCTGGGTGCGGTCGTTACCTGGCAACGGGTGATGGTCACGATCCCGAGGTGGGCGAGGAAGCGCTGCACTCCAAGTTACACCTGCCTGTCGCCAAACCCTCACTCTGTGGTCAGATCTTGGATTTCTTTGGGCAGGGGTGCCCCTAGAGCAGATCTCCAGGCCTGCTGTGGTTTACACGGATGCCTCCACCACCGGCTGGGGGGCCAAGTACAACGGGCATGCAGTCTCAGGGGTTTGGACGGGCCCGCAGTGGCACATCAATTGCCTAGAGTTGTTAGCAGCACACCTTGCCTTGAACAGTCTCAAAGGTCTCTTATGAGGCAAGCATGTGCTGGCCCGAATGGACAACACTGCGACCGTTGCGTACATCAACCGACAAGGTGGTCTGCGCTCTCGTTGCATGTTGCAACTCGCCCGCCACCTCCTCCTTTGGAGTCAGAGGTCACTTCGTGCCGTTCACATTCCAGGCCTGCTCAGTCGTACAGCCGACGAGCTGTCTCGAGCAATGCTCCTGGGAGAATGAGAAGTGCTCCTTGCGACAGCCCCTCCTTGGCCAATTCCTCTGAGGAAGGATCTACTGACTCTGAGATGGGGCACCATTTGGCACCCGCGTCCAGACCTTTGGAAACTCCATGTCTGGTCCCTGGATGGGACGCGGAAGTTCTAGGTGACCTACCCCAAGCGGTAGCGAACACCATCACTTCGGCAAGAGCACCGTCTATGAGACACGCTTATGCCTTGAAGTGGAACCTGTTCATCGAGTAGTGTTCTTCTCGCCGAGAAGACCCCCGAAGATGCCCGATTGCGGTTGTGCTGTCCTTTCTGCTGCAAGGGCTGGAGCGAAGGCTGTCTTCCTCCACCCTCGAAGTCCAGGTTGCTGCTATTGCTGCATACCATGACCCCGTGAATGGGAAGTCTTTGGGTAAGCATGAACTCATCGTCAGGTTCCTCAGAGGGGCCAGGAGGTTAAATCCTTCCCGGCCCCCCTGTATACCCTCTTGGGACCTGTCTCTACTGCTTAAATCACTACAGCAGGGCCCATTCGAGCCTTTGCATTCAGTTGAGCTAAAGTTTCTTTCATTGAAAACTCTGCTCCTGCTTGCACTGGCCTCCATCAAGAGGGTAGAGGACCTTCATGCATTTTCGGTCGGCGATTCGTGCCTAGAGTTCGGGCCGGCTGACTCCCAGGTAATCCTGAGGCCCCGGCCTGGCTACATGCCCAAGGTTCCCACTACACCCTTCAAAGACCAAGTGGTGAACCTGCAAGCGCTGCCCCTGGAGGAGGCAGACCCAGCCCTGGCTTTGCTTTGTCCCGTCCGAGCATTAAGATGCTATGTAGACCGGACACAAAGCTTCAGGACCTCAGACCAGCTCTTTATATGTTATGGAGGCCGGCAGAAGGGGAGTGCCGTCTCTAAGCAGAGGATGGCCCACTGGATTGTGGATGCCATAACGCTGACTTATCAGGCTCAGGACGTGCCCTGCCCGTTCAGGTTGCGAGCTCACGCAACTAGAAGTATTGCATCCTCCTGGGCGCTGGTTCGTGGCGCCTCGCTGACAGATATTTGTAGAGCTGCGGGCTGGGCGACCCCTAACATGTTTGCTAGGTTCTATTGCCTTCGTGTAGAGCCGGTATACTCCTGTGTTCTCACCTCAAACGGGTAGTGGCACTGAGAGGCCCCGGTGAGTGTCGGCTTGCTTAAACTGCTCCAGAGTGTCCGTACTGTAGACCCTGTTGAGATCCTCCATCACCCTAAGCAGCTGGACGCGGCGGAACGTCCGGCGCCAGGCCTTCATGATGTATCCATGAGAACCATGGAAGGGTGGGTTCCATATTGCGACCTAAGCTTTACTCGTATGTGTATAGTCCAACACATTGGAATTTGCCAAATGTTGAATGAATTAATCAAAAGTAGGTCAGTAAACTTAAATCAAAACACGATATAGACTAGTGTCTGTGAATATTAAGCCGCAAAACATTATTTAAATATGAATCATGTTCTGTATAAATGAATGCCGCAGTTTCTTTTACACGCCACTGTGCTTTCAGCATCTGTCGCCTCACCAGCACATGAACACATGAATATAATTACTTGAACCGTCTCATTTTACCATCATAACACATACAAACAGCAACTCAGAGGTCTTCAGAGCAACCCGTCAAAATAAAAGTTCAGTTTTACTTTAAGAAACTGTGACAGAAATATATTGCTGATTGTAATGATAGTACTACCTAAAAAAAATATTAAAACAGTATTTTTAAGGAAGATTTACTATAAGTCTTTGCGAAAATAAAAATGTTCAATTAATATTAAATCAAAATGTAAGGTTTGAACCAAACCATATAGTTTGAGAAAATCAAATAGGCTACATTTGGTTTTGAAAAATTAGAGTTGGTCCACAGTATCTTTTTTTTTTCTTCAGTGCACACACTGTGTTATATATGTGTGTTTTGAGTGTTATTATGCAGCTCTTGTCAGTGAAGCTCACTCCTCACAGTTGTGTGTCTGCGAGGTGTGAGGAGGGATGCTGTAATCGTGCTGTGTTTCAGCTCTACCTCTCCTCCTCCTTCATCTCCTCTCATCAGCACCTCCCCACTCATCCTGTGCCACTCCACTGGCTCCCAATCTATTCACTCCCCACCACACTGAACTGATAGGAGCACTACATTCACTTTTGCTCATGTAGAACTGTAACCGCTTTTCAGTTTTGGATGCTCATCAGATGCTTCATTAGGTTTTTTGAAAGGCTTCATTCTCGATTTGCCAGAAATGTAAAACAGTACACTTGTTTGGGCTGCCCGCTGAAGAAAACCCACATAGCGTGACATGACGATCATTCCTTCATCTGTGACAAAAAACACTTTAGCTGCGTCATACTGTAGATGACACGACTGAGTCAATGACATAATTGAGTGTCCAAGATATAGAATGAATAATCTCTTAAAAATGTATTTGGCATTTTTGCATGTGCCAATGTAGTCTTTATATTCTTGTTGGTTTTATATGGTTTTGAATAAGTGTTTATAGCATTTTCAATAATAAATTTATTGACCTTAAAAACATCATGCGGTGTATCAAATAAAATAGCATGTTTTTATATAACATTTTTCTTTTTTTTAAGTGTTTACTGTAAATAAATTTTTAGTTTATATATATATATATATATATATATATATATATATATATATATATATATATATATATATATATATATATATATAATTATTCATTCATAAATGTTACGTTTTTGGTGAGTTCCACCAAGGACATTTTACAACTAGAACTTTCCTTGCCATAAAAAGGTAAAATCATTATAAAATGCTTATTGACCTTGAAATACAATCCTGAGGGTCTTCAGGGGTCCATAAATATTATAATTTTTACACGTTTTCTTTTTTTTCTGCATGTTTTTTTGCATCACATGTTGCTTGATCACACTGATATGTAGGGAAAAGGATGTTTAAATACTCCTAAGCACTGAAGAGGTTTTACTTTTTTTTCAAGTCTTTCAAGTCTTTTCACACATGAATAGCATTTTTAATGTATACTGTTTGAGTCAATAAAAAAAAGGGAGTATTGCTTTGTTGACCCGACTGTTGTGTTATCATTGCATCTAAATCAGTGTATTTTTGCTGGATAATTGTAGTGCTCAGTGAGCAGGCCATTCTCTCTGATGGATTGCATCTCTTGGCTTGCTTATTTTCCCTTCTCTCTGGAAGTCAGGTCTCTTTCTTATTAAACCACCAACCAAGTTGATGAGGTTAAGGTTTTTTTTTTTTTTAATGAGAATGTGTAATTAATCTAGGCAACCAATGAATAACTAATGCTCATGGTGGGCAGTCAGTTATCTGTGGATGGAGGCAGGAGTAGGCCATTCCTGGTCATTTATAATTAAATTTTAGTTAAAAGTCAGTTTGAGCGCTCGGTAGCTGTTGATGAGCTTTGATTCAACAGCTGAAGCTTGACTTGCACACATCATTTACCACTGTTGTTCAGTGCTTACATTCTTTTGGAGCTGCAATAAATTAGCTCCTCTAGTTAAATCCAACTGTTCAATAAAAAAAGGAAATGCCGAGGCCCACATTGGTTAAAGAAATCTATTACCAGCCTTGAGGTGCTCTGATGTTTTATGCATTATACAGAAGCTCAGATCTTCTGAGGACTGGTGGTGTTATTGAGGATGAAGGCGGAGCTTAGGGCAGACACTGCCCAGGGGTTCATATATTTTGGGTGGTTTATGATTCAAGTTGACTCAAGGCATTTCCCCCGATGTGTCCTTAGAATGGCTCTAATCCTTAAAACACTCCATTGTGCTTGACAGAAAGCAGGATTTAGGGTCTCAGTGGGGCCTGGAAGCTTAAGGGATGTGATGGTTGAGCCAACCCCAGGCAGGGCATCATGTAGAGACCCCCATCTAGGTTCATGGTGCTGAACTTCTACTCAAGGGTCCTCGGAGCCAACTGCTGGCTGGTAAGAGTTTCCAGGAGCCCATTCATCAATGCACAGCCTCTGAATAGCAGCCAGATATTCAACCTAGGCTCTTTGGAAAAACCTGAATATTACTATATTTTTGCAAAATGTACATACAACTATAGTTTCAAGCTGAAATGACAGCTAGTGGCAGTAAAAGTCCAACAACTTTTCAAAGCAATCATGATCAAAGGGGCAGATTATCAAGTAATAAAGACTTATTTTCATGCAGTTCCTTGCACAATACTGTGTTATAATCTCAAAACACTTACCATAGTGCATGATTTGTAAACTAATACATTTTGACATTTGATTTGTCATACAACCAGCCTCATATGTTTGGCTTTTCTGACATAGCTCACCTGGTACAGTTTGTGCTTACAATAAAAGAGTTCAGAGACTTCTAAAAGCAAGTTAAAATGGCATGGTTGCTACAGCACTGTCCAACACTGTCCATTAGGTTTAGTGTAGGTGGTATGTTATTTTTTAACACAATAAAGCATTAACCTTTTTGGACTCAACGTACATTAAATTTCCAAACTGCAATGATAAGAACAACAACTAACTTAAAAATCATTGGCAGATTAATTTTCAGGAATAAACTGAACATTTTAGCCACTTACTGGACATTTCACTTTAGAATTCCGACATGAAATGTGCAAGAAGCAACTTAATATAATTTTGAATAACTGTCTCTACAGGCATGTTTTTCCAATTAGCCTGGGTTGGAAATATTAAAAAAGGGGAAAAATGTTTGATGCAGTAGTTGGTGACAATAGGTGGATACATGGCATGGTGTTTTAAAAAATCTAGTTTAAGGGAGTCATGATTTCAGATGGGGGAAAAAACGAGGAGAATTAAGGAGAATTAACTGTTCTTTTGTAAATGCAGTGGATGAATTGCAGGGGATCGATTTGATTAGAATGGCTTGTGAAATTGTTCTTTCCTTATGGACAGGATGTTTCTTTTCTCAGCATGGATAAATTGGGTGAATTAATGTCTTAGGCTTAGCTTTTTATGTTAATTGAGGCCATGGGGGTTGTTTTTGGTGAATGGAAGTTATTAGGGTTGTGATTTGTGAATGGGAGGATTCATAGGTGTTTCTTTGTTTTGTGAATGGGAACAGAAGAGTCTGCTGTATTGAATCGACTCAGCATAACTGCAGAAATGTGCACATTTGAGGCAGAGGCACTGTGTGATTGGCTGGCACACTTCACTGTAAAAAATGTTATGTGTATCTACTAATAAAATATGGTAACAATATTACACTTAATATTTTTGAGTATTTTTTAAAGCTTGATTTCTTTAATAAAATTTATCTGAATAAATCGTAAAATCCGCTAAATTATTTAATTTGTGACACAGTAAATTTAATATTATTAGAGAAATTAGCTCTTTTATTTTAATTTAATTAAAATCCAGAGAGTGTTGTACAAACCAAATATTTGAGTGTGTGCAGCGCATTTTACAGATGAAAGTTTCCTGAACCTGATAAGGGGCATAACATTTCCGCCACATGCTTGAAGTATTCGGCCAATCACAACGCACTGGATAGCTGGCTGTGCTTTTTAGAACGATGAGCTTTGTAAAAAATAATGTCGGTCATGTCTAAAATAATGTGGTTTTTTTTTTTACTTCAACCATGTAAACACATTGCATTACACCAAATACACAAAATAATGTTTTTTTTTTAAATTTTCTTATTTTCAAGCATCAAAATTGCTTAAAGGGGTCATCAGATGCAAAATTCACTTTTGTTGTTGTTTGAACATAAATGTGTGTTGGAAGTGTGTGTAAACATCCATCCCATAATGATAAAAAAACTTTTTTAAATCCCTATTTTAAAATCCCCTTTTTCAAATCAGGCTGTTCTGAGATTCCTGTCAGAATGACATAGCCCTTCTCACGATGGTTGATTGACAAGGCTGTCATACCTTAGACCTGAGAGAGCTGTGAGCTGTCCACTAGTGTTGGGCGATATGGTCATTTTTCAAATCGTCATATCGTCAGCCCGTGAGATTAACGATACACAATATTATCGAGCATGGGTGGAGCAAGAGAGAGACTCTTTGTTCTTGTCATAGCATAACTATTTGGTGTTTTAAACCGCGCAGGTGCGCGAGAGAGTGCCTATGGAGTCACCAATAATCAAAAAAAAAAATTACTTTCAAACATACTAACTGATTTAACTAACGTTAAATATAAAAATACTGTATTTAAAACAGCTAGTTCATACATAGTCGGACGCAACTGTCATATCGCACGTCCGCATCTGCGCAGGGAAGTTATCAGTCTAAATGTTCTGCAAAATCAGTCAACGGTGAAAATCCATAGCAGATTTCATTTAAAGTCCAACAGTTAAACACTAATATTGGGCATAAACGAATATTTAAATATAAAGTATTTAAAACAGGTAAGTTGATATATTTGGAGTAAAGTTGAATTGAACTGATGCATCAGTCATACAGCGCTCCGGACCGCGCGCCTCATGACGAGTCTGACGCACCGTCACAGAAACAAGAATGAGATGCATTCTAACATAACTGTGGCATTAAACTCAGTTAGTGAGGGCTCGTTTAATATATTGCACATACAGTACTTAGGCCGTTTAGATTACTTGTTAAAGTGCAATGAAATACCTTATATCTGCAGACGATGTACGTCTGTTTGTGGATGGAGACTTTGTAACTGCCAAAACTATGTATTTTGCATGCATCACATTATAGTGCGGTGTGCATGAAAATAATAACAAGGCGGCAGATTGAACTTATTATCCATAGTGGTTCTCACGTAGTCCTTCTAAGTCATCACCACATAGTGTGTTTTATAAGTTAAGTGATCAGTCTTTAAGAAAAGGACGACGTGAGAACCATGCACTATGGATGATAAATTCGCTCTGCCGCCTTGTTAATTATTTTGTCTTTACTTTATTTGTGACACCAAGAAAGAGTTAATCTCTCATGTATGAGAAGAGCGCGTTGCCGTATACCAGCCATTAAATGTGTGGGACACCAACTCGATGTTTTCTATCTCTTTCATTTCATGGATTTAACGAATTATCCGAGTCAAAGCGTTACAACTTCACCGACTACATGCTCTAATCCTCCTGCGCGTGCGAGGTGTGTGTGTGAAATGCGGGCAGTGAAATTAAGTGAAATAGCTGGGCAGTTTAAAAGCTGAATTATAATAAGCAGCCTAATAAAAATAAAAATAATAGTTATTATTATTATAATCTAATACATTAATAGGAAAATGAGCCTAATATCGTCTTGATTATCGACAGAGAATTCTGCTTATGTCGATATCTCTGACGATCGTCGATACACGATACTATCGTCTATCGGCACAACCCTACTGTCCACCATTGTGCTGACTCTAGTGCGGGGTAAGACAAGAATGACTCAGATTAAGCGATTGAGGTGTTTTGTTGATGGATGTAATAATGAACATAGCAGTCATCATTTACTCCCGACATCTGAGCCACTAAAGACACAGAGGATTAATGTTACTTTCGTTTTGAAGGGAATGTGCCAATCCCTGATCTGCCGAAATGCATCTATGTTCGCACAAATAATTCGTGTTCAAGCTTCATCAACAGAAGAAGATGAATCTTTGCAAATCGCCTTTCCTAATATGTGCTAGTAAGCAAGTTTCGCGACTAAAGTAAACAGTACTGCTCGACACCCCACAGAAAAGAGGGGCGGGGTCAGCATAGCTCATTAGCATTTAAAGCAAAATGGACTAGAATGGCTTGCTAAAAACAGAGCTCATTTTGATGGTAAAAAATGTGTTTTTGTATGACCCGATTATGTTATCACTTGGTTTTATTAGTGAAACACTGTTATTAATTATCGCCTTAATTTTTTTAATGAAAATTGCAAAATTGCAATGCCCATGATTCATTTTTCACAGTATTACACATTGTGCTCTTCAACCTCTAAATCAGTTCAGGGTCTCCAAACAGAAGACAGAAGTAGAGTGGGAAAATGTGAGTGAGTGAGTGAGTAAATGTGAGAGAGAAAGTGAGCAAAACTGCTGCATAGAGGGCTGTGTGGAAAGGCCAGCTCACAGATTTCTCATTTTAGCTCTCAGGTAATACACAGTGAATTGAGAAAATTCACACTGAGAGATTTTTTTTTTCTGTAATGTTGTTCTTGTTTATTTGTTCAGATGTGGCTGCTGTTTCAAACATCTCTGCTTCCTGCCTTCATCAGTGAAATAAATTACGAGATAATGAAAAAGAGGCTGCCATCGAGGACCTGCTATTTCTGACAGTGAATGTTGTGGCGGTGTTGAGCCACAATGAAGGCAAGTGGATTGGTTATTATTTAAGGCCAATATCAACATATAGAAGATTTCTGTTTTTTAAGGCTCTAAAAGAAATGTCCGTTTGTCAGTTGGCTGTTCATTTTTCAGCTGTTTGTATTGCATTTATTTGAATTTAATTCTGTACAAATATAAAAGCTATATGCATTTGTTAACGTACACACTAATGCTGTGTCCAAAAACACATACTGAGCAAGTACTACATTTGATGAAGAACTTACTGTGCAAACATGAAAAAGTTTGTTCTATATAATAGTGTAGAGTAGTATGTATGAATTCAAGATGTACTATATACATGGCTTTGTCATGTGACCTACAGCGTTGTTCATCTGTCATTCATGACTCCAATGCTGTGGCCTCAATGGGATTGTAAAATGTCCATCAAGTACATATTTGGCAGAAATAATTGGTGTACTTCTTATTTTTATTTCTTATATACTATTTATATAGACATACTACTCTTTTGGTATGTAAATACTGTATAGTTACCCTTGTGAAGTGACATTCAGCCAAGTATGGTGACCCATACTCAGAATTTGTGCTCTGCATTTAACCCATCCGAAATGCACACACACACAGAGCAGTGAACACACACACACACACACTGTGAGCACACACCCGGAGCAGTGGGCAGCCATTTATGCTACGGCGCCCGGGGAGCAGTTGGGGGTTCAGTGCCTTGCTCAAGGGCACCTAAGTCGTGGTATTGAAGGTGGAGAGAGAACTGTACATGCACTCCCCCCACCCACAATTCCTGCCGGCCCGGGACTCGAACTCACAACCTTTCGATTGGGAGTCCGACTCTTTAACCATTAGGCCACGACTTCCCTGTGGACTGTTGATTGGTGTTTCTCCCTCTGTGTCCTTATTTGGTTGATCCTGTTCTCATTATTTGTTAATCACCTTCATTGTGCTCACCTGTCTGCCCCTCGTTATCTGTCGTTATTTGTTCCTGTCTCTTGTGTTGTAGTTTGTCAGTTTTTGTGAATGTTACCCTGTGTGTGTGTGTGTGTGTGTGTGTGTGTGTGTGTGTGTGTGTGTGTGTGTGTGTGTGTGTGTGTGTGTGTGTGTGGGTGCGCTTTGTCTTCGTCATCCTGCCTGTTTTCACACGCTAAACTGTGACAGAATTACCGATCTCAAAAACGTTTGCGTTGTGACGCCCCTCCTCTATGGTGGCCGAGAGAGCTCAGTGCGCTGCCACTCCAGAAAACACATGCAAATTGAAAAAGCACCAACAAATCAAGAAAACGTTGACACACGCTGCAAATGCTCACAACGCAACTAAATAAAGAAACACACTGCAAATGCTAAAAACACAACCAAATAATAAAATGCACTGCAAATACCCAGAACACAAGCAAATAAATAAATACATTTTATTTGAAGTGTATTTTGCAGTGCTTTATTTGGTTGTGTTGTGAGCATTTGCTGTGCGTGTTGTCAAATTGAAGTTTTTGTCTTAATTTGCAGGTGTTGTTTTCTATTTGCAGTGCGTTTCTTTTTTGGTTGTGTTGTGAACATTTGCAGTGTGCATGCTGTCAAATTGATGAAGTTGTTTTCTTAATTTGCAGGTGTTTTTTTATTTGCAGTGCGTTGAGCTCTCTCTGCCAACGTAGTCCTCTCTATTTTATTTTCCGCTTTTTCCCAGTATTTTATTTTTCAGTCATGGATTATTTAAAAGGTCTCCTTCCCCTCCTTCAACTCAGCCACCAATCAGATGTCCTCCTCCTGCTGCTGAAGCAGAAGGAGATACGGCCATCCGGAGGTGGACCTCTGGAATTATTTGCCACCTTTGTGGAGTGGGTGCTGGTGAGCAACAAATCACCTATGACCATTAGACCGGCCGAGGAGTATATCACCAGTCCCACTCCATACCCAGAGCCCAGCAAACCATCACCCCACTGCGCGGAGCCTAAGTCAGAGCCCACTGCGACTGATGAGCCATCGTCGAAGAGAGCGACAGAGCTGAGGATTGCCTTGGATCTTGAACTAGACCTGTCTGACCAGGTGCGTGAGCTGGCAAATGAGCGTGTGCCGGTAGCAGCCACAGAACTCTGGGAAATCTATGGACTTTAACATGGAGTTATATGAGTACACTCACAAATCACCACCCACCCACCCTCTCCTGCTTCATTATCACTGATGCCTCAGCCCTGCCATCATCTGCCACTTTGCTGCTGCTTCCTGTCTGTCCCGTTGCTCACCCTCAGCCCACCATCTGTCCGGTGGGATCGCCGCAGGTCTGCCAGTCTCCATCAGCATCTTTGCTGGAGGATCCCTCTTCTCCTCATCCAGCCTCCGAGTCCCTGACTCCGCCTCGGCCCTTTGACCCAGCGACTCCACAGTCAGTAGCTCCTGGTTCCCATGTCTCCACCATGGCCTATCAGTCAACCAGCTCCACCAGGCTCCATCGTCCCTCCGGGTCTGCCTTGGTCCATCTGCTCTGCCTTGGCCCTCCGGATCCTCCCCATTGCCGTGGCTCATCCGCTCTCCGTCTTCACCTCGGGCTCCTTCACCACCTGCTCTGCCGCCATGGGGTCGCCCCCCTGGAGTTTTCAGCCCTTCCTACATCATGGCTCCTCCCTCCGTTGGCTCTACCATGGGCTGCTATCATGGCTGTCTCTTGGGTTTCGCCTGGCTCCTCCTTATGCTCCGGTTCCCTCCTGTCGTCTCCCTGGCTCCTCCTTCCATTATCAAAACCCTGGTCTCTGGTAGTCATCCTCCTGGGAGTCTGTCCACCGCCAGAACCTCCACCTGTCTTGTCTGCCTGCCAGCCCTTTGCTTTCCCCTGTCACCATTGAACATCCACTCCTTTGTCCTCCTCCTAAGTGCCCCTCCATCTCCCCCTTTACCTTAGGACGCGCTTTCCAATAGGGGGGAGATCTGTCACACCCCTGTGGACTGTTGATCGTGGTTTCTCCCTCTGTGTCCATATTTGGTTGTTCCTGTTCTCATTATTAGTTAATCACATTCATTGTACTCCCCTGTCTGCCCCTCGTTATCTGCACTATATTAGTTCCTGTCTCTTGTGTTGTAGTTTGTCAGTTATTGTGAATGTTCCCCTGTGTGTGTGCCCACCCTGTTTGGATGTACCTGTTGTGGAATATTAAAATGTCATTACAATTCTTCTTCTTCGTCATCCTGCCTTTTCTCACACACCAAACTGTGACAATAGTAGATTAAGTACTTTTGACCAAATTCTAAAATGTTCTTCATAGAGAAGGCAATCCCATAATCCACTGGGATAAGCTCCGTGAAATAAATTAAAGATGGCAGAGAAGCATGAGAAAGACAGGTGCTTCTCAATAAATTGGAATGTCGAGGAAAAGTTAATTTATTTCAGTAATTCAACTCAAATTGTGAAACTCATGTATTAAGTAAATTAAATGCACACAGACTGAAGTAGTCTAAGTCTTTGGTTCTTTTAATTGTGATGATTTTGCCATACATTTAACAAAAACCCACCTATTCACGATCTCAAAAAATTATAAGATGACATGCCAATCGGCTAATCAACTCAAAACACCTGCAAAGGTTTACTGAGCCTTCAAAATGGTCTCTGACAATCATTGACACCCTTCACAAGGAGTGTAAGTCACAAAAATTGATTGCCAATAAGCTGGCCGTTAGCATGTAACAGAAAATTGAGTGGAACGAAAAAGATGCACAACCAACCGATATAACCCCAGACTTATGAGGATTGTCACGCAAACTGGTTTTAAATAATTTTAGAGAACTTCAAAAGGAATGGACTGAGGCTGGAGTCAAGGAATCAAGAGCCACCACACACAGAAGTGTCAAGGAATTTGGCTACAGTTGTCGTATTCTTCTTGTTAAGCCACTCCTGTACCACAGACAACATCAGAGGCTTCTTTCCTGTGCTAAGGAGAAGAAGAAATGGACTGCTGCCATTGGTCCAAAGTCCTTTTTTCAGATGATAGCAAGTTTTGTATTTCATTTGGAAACCAAGGTCCTAGAGTCTGGAGGAAGGGTGGAGAAGCTCATAGCCCAAGTTGCTTGAAGTCCAGTGTTAAGTTTCCGCAGTCTGTGATGATTTGGGGTGCAATGTCATCTGCTGGTGTTGGTCCATCGTGTTTTTTGAAAACCAAAGTCACTGCACCCGTTTACCAAGACATCTTGGAGCACTTCATGCTTCCTTCTGCTGAACAGCTTTTTGAATATGCTGATTTAATTTTCCAGCAGGATTTGGCACCTGCAAACACTGTCAAAAGCACCAAAAGTTGGTTAAATGACCATGGTGTTGATGTGCTTGACTGGCCAGCAAACTCACCAGACCTGAATACCATAGAGAATCTATGGGCTATTGTCAAGAGGAAGATGAGAAACAAGAGACCAAACAATGCAAATGAGCTGAAGGCCACTGTCAAAGAAACCTGGGCTTCCATACTACTTCAGCAGTGCCACAAACTGATCACCTCCATGCCATGCTGAATTGAGGCAGTAATTAAAGCCAATGGAGCCCCTACCAAGTGTTGAGTACACATACAGTAAATTAACATACTTTTTTTGGAAGGCCAACAATTTACTAAATGTTTTTTTTTCTTTTCTTTTTTTTTGGTATTGGTTTTATGAAGTATTCTAATTTGTTGAGATATTGAATTGGTAGGTTTTTGTTAAATGTGAGCCAAAATCATCACAATTAAAAGTACTAAAGACTTAAACTACTTCAGACTGTGTGCATTGTATTTATTTTATACATGGGTTTCACAATTTGAGTTAAATTACTGAAATAAATGAACTTTTCCTCGACATTCTAATTTATTGAGAAGCACCTTTATATGCAGTATATAATTTTTTATATTTATATATTAAAATATCAAATTAAAATTTATTTTACTCGTGTGTCATCTATATTAATCCATATTAGGTATAGTTTCACATATTCTGTCCAATGTGGACTTTTTATTTTTCAATATCAGGATTTTAGGGTTAAATTTGTATTCTTTCCTATGAGAAAGTATTTTTATTTTTTAGATAATGTTTTCATTTAGTTTTATTATGTTTTTAATAAACTTTTTGCCTGTATTGGTTCATTTCAAATGGTCCTCTGGTGTGACAAATGAATTTATATGAGAATATTGCATCACTCCTCTCATTCCACCTGTATTGAAACCCGAGTTACATCTCATATGTGTGAAATGCTTTGCAGGGGGCACAGACTTCTCTCAGACATATGCATTATGCTGTGTTAGAAATAAAGATTTTTATAAAGGTGGGAATAAGGCCAAATGAGAACTGCATTTAGTGTATTGCAGAAATGTGAGGTTTTGAAGGTGAAGGCCCAGGAGTGCACTTTCTCATACACCTCTGTCAGGGCCTAATGGTGCTATTTTTGGGGGAAAAAAATTCTGGGAGCACTTTTTGCTTTTATCATTTAGCTGACACTTTTATACAAAGAGTACAATTATTAAAGGACTGCCCCCCTGGAGAAACCTGAGGTTAAGTGTCTTGCCCAAAAGTGCAATTATGATAATTCATGAATTGCTCCTTGTGGGATTCAAACCTACAGCCTTCTATTAATCAGCTTACCATAGATCTGCAACTTTCTGTCTACTTGGTTTACCAGCTAAGTTGCTGAGGATGTAAATGCTTAAACAGCTTACCAATCGGTGGACAGCTCTGTTCTAGGGATGTAATTGTATATATTACTCAGGCTTCAGTTCGGTTCACTGTTTTGGGGACATGGTTTGGTGGGGTTCTGTTTGGTATGTACTATGTTCAGGGAAAAAAGGACTACAATCAAATAAAAATAAAGATAATAGTAACAAATAATCAAACTAAATGCAACAGCACAAATAAATACAATAGAGCAAAGATACAAATAAAATGTATTTTTCAGTTGTTTAACAGTCATTTTACAGAAATAGTACAGAAGTACAGAAATAAAAAAATAAACAAATGTAAAATAATTTCACTGTATAAATTACAAATCAATCCTTGTTGAAATTACAAAAGCTATTCAGTCAAGAAAAGTGAGTGATTTCCTTTTCTTTTGTTTTTTAACATTAAAAACACAGACAGCAGGAATAGAATGCTGATATAATTCACACATCCAATACACTGATACTGATACACATGTGTTGTCTTTCTCAACCGTTTATGTTCACGTAAGACATGGCCAACAATGTTTGCAAGAATACTCACAAAGACAGGCATGTTGACATATTTTCTTCTGTTCGTTTGTCAGTTAAAACGCAAGTCTTGAAAGACAAATCAATATTTGTGTGGCAACCACTGACTGATGAGGCTCTCCGTGTGTGTACGCGCAATGGAGAGGCCCGGATTAAGAATTCAAAGGTCTTGCACAATCTCACAATGTCTTTTCAGGACCCTCCACACCCACAACCATACAATAAATATTTGAATCATATGGTACTATTTGTTGGAAGCATCTCTAGCTTTTACAGGATTTACACTGATAATATCCTCGATAATTAAGATAATTAAAAAAATCGTAATAAATTCCAATCATTAGTAAATAAAGCACGTGTGCACCAAGCGGCAACATTGCCATTTCTCTCGAAACCAACACGGAAGTGAATTAAACTGCAATTCATCGACTGGCCACTAGAGACTGGCTCCAAAAGGGAGTCAATCCCATAGATCAGCCATGTTAAAATGCTCAACTTTACAGGAGAAAAAAATATGTTTACAGCCTTCTATAAAAAGTGGTTGTGGTCTATACAGCTATTTTTGCCCTTCATGACAACTGTGAGGGGGTGAATTTTTTTTATAACTCATCCGTTTAAATTATATTAAGCCTTAAAGTTCTGCATAATTAAGGGCGTGGCCACTTGAGTGACAGTTGGATTGCCCTGCTGTCACCACTGTCGAGCTAGGTGGGCGTGGTTTCAGCAACCAGCTCCACCCACGTCCCGCCTCTTTGCCCATTTTCTATTATTATGACACATAGTGACATGCTGCCAAGATGGTGACGGCCGGCTGTGCCCACTTTGGGCTTTAAAAATTACTCTTTAGAAACCTACAGGTGACGTCACGAACACTACATCCATGTTTTATACAGTATATGGCAGGGATAGGAAACTCCGGTCCTGGAGGGCCCCTATCCTGCAGAGTTTAGCTTCAGCCCTCATAAAAACTCACCTGCCTGTATCTATCTAGTAATCCCGAAAACACCGATTGCCTTGTCCAGGACCGAAGTTGCCTATCCCTGGTCTATGGTGTGCACGCTTATTCACAATTAGCATAATCCCCACCTACGAATTACAGCAAGCTACATAAATTATGTGTTCAGGAACGTAGTGGAATATTCTAGACTCCTTTCTCAGGTTTGTCTCCAGTATGTTTCATAAATGCAAAAAAGACAAATAGGGAAAATGCCGAACAATGAATATTCAATTAAAGTGTGTCTACCAAAGTGTTTTTAGCTAGCTGAAAAATGCCAGGCGCTTTTCTAAAAGCAGCCAAATGGTGGCACTTGAGAAGCTTTGGTGGCATAGTGTTTTTCCAGCTGAGACATTTTGATTGCTATGATTTGGAATATCCATGGACATAACATTACTATTATCTTATTTTGAAGAATATTACTGAATATAAAATTGCAGTAACCCATAATATTAACTCCATTATTGTTCAATCATTGTTCAGTACAATTAGGATAGTTAGTCAGTGTGGTATTTGTCCCGCTCATCCTCCAGTGATTATAAAGGCTGGGTAAAATGTGACAGTGATGAGGGCTGCATTTACCCAAAGTTAAAGAGATATTAACTCTCAGATACAGTAAAATAAAATAATAAGAGCAAACAAACATGTAAAATGTTATGATGGCCGTGCAGTTTGCCAAAAAGAAGACAGAATGTTTTATGCACCATTACACATGGTAGGGAGCAGTTGTACATTGCTTTCGTACCAACTAACATTTTGAAAATAAAATTTTTGAATACATTTGAAAGTTGTCAGCACCACTTTACGAATGATTTAAACAAAAATGTGTTCTGCTTGTGTTTAATAAATGAGGTGCATAGTGTATAAGTGATTATATATAGCTAGGAAAAGGGTGGATTCAAGCCCGGGTCGATTGTGTCAAAAGCCATGTTTGAAAGTCTTAGGTGCTACTACCTACACCACTGAAAACACTGAATTAATTGCGTCTTTTTAAAATCTTGAGTGTCCCAACTAGACATTGGTGGAAAGAGCTAGTGTAAATAGCATTTGCCAGCAAGCGCTCTATTTGACCTGAATGTAAAGACACATTAAAACAAAACATAGAGACTCGCAAAACACACAGACTTCATATTAAAACTCCTTTTTGCGGGTTTGGTATTTGCGGACAATAGTCCATATCACAATTTGATTTATGTGTATAAATCTACTTTGAATTAATTAATCTTAAATTTGCCAAATTATGTGACATTCCACATTATACAGTAATTGTTTATTATTAGATTCTGTGATTCCATTCATGTATTCCACTAGATGTGTTGTACAAACATCCTACAGAATGGAAACATTTGATTTTCTCAATTTTGTCAAGGCAAAATAGCCTGCATGTTGATTAATGCTGATGAGAGAATTAGGGGATACAGCTTGTTTTCTCCTAGCCCGCTGAGATTGAAGGTGAAAATCTGGTAAAGGAGGAAGATAAGGGAGCTATTGTCTTGTGGATAAAATTACTTTGAACTGCACTCTTGAAGTAGAGATCTTAGAGGTGAACTAGATTAGACTCACTCTTTATAGTGATACAGCATCTCTGTTAAGCACTATTAACAAACTCAGGGTAACTAAATAGTGTAGTAATGTTTTATGCAGTGCAGTATGGGCTTTGTTGTTGTGACGAGGATCTGTGCCTGTGTGGAAAGATGATGGATGACGTGATCATTTGTCAGCTAAAGTGCTTTCGATAGCGTTAGTCATTACGGTGCATTCGAAGCATTTTACGAGCTGTGTTTACAGCCATGCAGTATAGAGGAGTGCACTCTCTGCCAGTACAGTGCAGGGAATGCAGCCTTGAGCTCAGCCATAATGATCACGAGCTGTCAGTGCATAAGGCCTCCTGCCGGCATGTGTGAATGTAGTCCATCTCTCGTCTGGGGCATTTTGTTGTCCATTAGTTGGGTTTGTTTGTTTCTTCACGAAGTGAGGGGCAGGGAACTGTTGGTAAGTTGCTTATACTGTTGTAATATACAGGCATAAACTATATAAGCCTGATTTAAAAAAAAAAAAATAAATAAATAAATATTGGTGTCATGTTTATGCTATATCCAGGTTGATACTCCAACAGAGTAGGTGGCTATATATTGCACCTTAAAGCGATAGTTCACTCCAAAATGAAAATGATGTCATAATTTACTCATCCTCATGTCGGTCCAGACTTTCATTCATCTTCAAAACACAAATAAAGATATTTTTAATAAAACCTGAGAGGTTTCTGTCCCTTTATTGAAAGTCCAGGTGACCAAAATGTAGAAGTCCAAAAAGGTCATAAAGTCGTTGTAAAATGTATACAAATGTTTTGAGTGGTTTAATCCAAGCCTTGTGGAAGAGATATGCTCTCTGTATGTGTGATGATCATTGTTAATTTGTGAATAAACCCATAAATTAAAACTTTTTTTTTTATCACTTAAAGTGGTTGTATCTTCTCAGGTTCCATTAGAAATATCTTAATTTGTTTTTAAGATAACTAATGTTTATTGTGTTTGAAATGACATGAGGGTCAGTAAATGATGAGAAGCTTCATTTTTGGGTGAATTATATCTTAAAATCTGGTTGTCACTGTCACGTTAATGAACTTTTGTTCCCTTATTTGGTCACTTTCCTCTTCTTGTTTTAGTTAATTGATTGATCCCCACCTGTCTCCAGTTCCCTCTTTACCATCTGTGTGTTTAAATACCCGGTCTGTTCAGTTCTCCCCTGTCCATGTTTAAATGTGTCTAACCTGTATGTAAGTGTTAATCTGAATGTATACTAAATGTGACTTTTATGTGAATTTGTATTGTATCCTTACCTCATGCCAGTAAACTCCTCATTTGTTCCTTATTCTCCTCGAGCACTTTAGTCTTTCGTTTTAACACTACCTCAATTGTAACAGAATCACGGACCAAAACAGTATAGTTTATTTTAGCGGCGTTTTTCTTTCTTTTTGTTTTTTTATTTTTGTTTTCCTCCCTCTCCCGGAATGGCCATCCCAGCAGTCCGACTCCTGTGCCTGGAGCAACTGGACCGTTCGCTGGAGGACCATACCAGGGACTTTTTAGATCTGGCGTGCCTTACCCCCTCCCCGACCGCTCGCTCTCAAACTTCTTCCTCACCGGCCTGAGCGAGCGAAGTAAGGCACGCATATCAGCGAACGGTCCCCGAGAGGATTTCGCCGCTTTTGTGGAGTGGGTGCTGGAGAAAAATGGATCTTCATTTACCATCAGCACCGCTGAAGAGGATATCTCCAGCCCCACTCCCGACCCAGAGACCAGCCAGCAAACATCAAACCACACGGAGCCAGAGCCCACCGCAGCCGCAGAGCCCGAGCCAATTCAGGACGTCGAGAGCGCGACTGACCAGGTGTGTGAGCCGGCAACACCGTGCATTGTGGGAGTCTTCGTGGAGATCGAGGGCGTGGAGGAAAGCCCTACCCACACTTCCGCGACTGAGGGTGAGCTGTATTCAGTCTCGGGAAAGGATATGGAGCAACTTCTGGATCTTATGGACTGGTCTATGGAGGTAATTCCTGTATCCCCTGTTTTTCCGCTGGTTCCATCCAGCCCTGATCCCCTTGTATACCCTCTCAGTCTCCCACTCCTACCTCCTCCAGTCAGCTCCTCTGCTCCATTTCCGCTGGTTCCGTCCAGCCCTGAATTTTCTGTTTCTCCGCTGGTTCCGCCCAGCCCTGAATTTTCTGTTTCTCCGCTGGTTCCGCCCAGCTCTGAACTTCTTGTGTCTCCACTGGTTCCACCCAGCTCTGAACTTCCTTTGTCTCCGCTGGTTCCGCCCAGCTCTGAATTTCCTGTGTCTCCGCTGGTTCCGCCCAGCTCTGAATTTTCTGTGTCTCCTGTACTCCCTCCCAGCCTCCCTCTCCCACCTCCTCCTAGACCTGCCAATTCCCCTGCTCCACTTCCGCTGGTTCCGTCCAGCCCTGATCCTCCTGTGTTTCCTCCCATCCTTCCTCTCTCTCCTCCTCCTAGACCAGCCCGTTCATCGACCTCATCTCTGCTGGTGCCAGTCAGTCCCACAGCTCACCCTCAGTCCGCGCCATCTGGGTGCGATGGTTCGCCGCTGGACCGCCAGTCTCAAGCTCCGCCTTGGCATGTTAAGGCCCTGTCTCCGCCTCCAGCCTCCGAGCCCTGGACTCCTCCTCGGTCCTTCGACCCAGCGGCTCTGCCTTGGCTCTTAGCTCCCTCGTCTCCGCCGTGGCCTGGCATCCCACCTGCTCCACCGGGCTCCCTCGTCCCTCCGGCTCCACATCCACTCCGCCCTGGTCCCTACCTCTTTGCCTGCTCCTCGCCCGCCTCCAGAACCCCCACCCTCCCTCCGCTGGTATTCCTCTTGCGGTGCGAGGACGCACCGTTCCGGGAGGGGGCGAACTGTCACGTTAATGAACTTTTGTTCCCTTATTTGGTCACCTTCCTCTTCTTGTTTTAGTTAATTGATTGATCCCCACCTGTCTCCAGTTCCCTCTTTACCATCTGTGTGTTTAAATACCCGGTCTGTTCAGTTCTCCCCTGTCTGTGATTAAATGTGTCTAAGCTGTATGTAAGTGTTAATCTGAATGTATACTAAATGTGACTTGTATGTGAATTTGTATTGTATCCTTACCTCATGTCAGTAAACTCCTCATTTGTTCCTTATTCTCCTCGAGCACTTCAGTCTTTCGTTTTAACACTACCTCAATTGTAACAGTCACATGTCATAAAATGAAAAAAAAAACATAATTTGTAGCTACCACTACCACACAAAATAATTTACATTACTACATGCATTATATCAATAAAATTATTCATAACTGGATTAGGACCGTGCATGTAAACATGATCAAGTCAATCTACTTTGGACTGGATGTAAAGAAGTGCATAAATATGCTTTTTTTTATTGTTTTAAAGAAATAGTTCACCCAAAAGTGAAATGAGAATTGTCATTATTTACACAACCACATATCATTCCAAGCTGTATGATTTTGTTTTTTTCTGTGGAACACAAAAGGTGGTTTATTTATATATTCATTGAATTTCTGAATGTCTTCAACTTCCTGTAGCAAGCTGTTAACTGCTGCATTGTTTCATTGAATTTACCCAGAGAACCAAACAAGCATGATGCATAAACAAATTATTCAGACCGTTTTTGTGAAATGGATCAACAGTTCAAAAAGATCTCTCTTAAAATACTGATACATTCATGAATCGAACATCGCCAGTGAATAATGTAAGAAACGCTAGAATGAATATCGAGATTTTCAGTCTAAAAAAAGTACTTAAATTCAGACTGTAAATATGCCTTAATTTATATTTGGAAATTTTACCCGCATTTGTCTTGTAGGCCTATATTTAAGCATGTAAAATATAATATGTTATTTTTCCTTATACATGCATCTAATGATATAAGACCCATAAAGTGCAGGTTTTTTGTACTAAAAAAACTTAAATGACCTTTTGCTGCCTTATGAATCTGGTAACTGTTTAAATATACATGTAATGCTGTACATCATGAGCTTATAATTATTTCATTGTAAATAATCTTAACTGAACATCTCTTAAAGCGTCTCTGAATTGAACATATCTGAATCGCTTTAAAAATAAATCATTCGCAGCATATTTAATAAATCAGTAAAAGACACTAGAGATTTATGTAGATTTATAGAGAGCCGTTATACTGTAGTAATGTACTCCATAGTATTTTAGAATTGCCTGGGGGTCTGTAAGCAACAAAGAAGTCCTTTCCATGTGGATGATATATTGTTGAGTGTTTTTGGCTTTCTTTGATGAATTCAGGTCTGCTTGTGCACTTCCCACGTCTCCAACCTGTGGAAGCGGCAGTAAATTGCTGCTTTTGCACAACATTAGCACAGTGGGTTCCTAATTGACAAGCTCAGGCTATGATTACTTCAGGTTAATTTGATGTGACTCAAAAACAGTAATATGCTGTTGTGGAATGTGCTCGGTTGCTCTTCCGTGCGTTCCAACTCTCCAAGCCCCCTTCTTCCACCTACCTTTCACATAACACACTTCACACACACGCACACACTCTCAAACTGTCCCTTGTCTGTCAAAACTGGAGGATTGCCAGCATGTTTGTTCAGGCCAAACACGTACACTCACCCCCGTAATCAATATTTCTCTCTTTCCCTCTATTCCTCCATATTTCATCCCTCTTTCTTACTCTTCACTCCCTCCATTTTCCCTCCTCCCCATTTCTGTCCTCATCTTAGTCATTAGGAGTATATTTACCTCTTCCAGCCACAGATTTCCAATGTCTGCCTTTCTGCCTCTTTCTCTTTCTCTGTCTCCATCCCTCCATATTCTGCTCATTGCTTCGTCTTTGGCCTCTTAATTCTTTCTCTCATTCATATGAAGGTCTCGTCAGGGTCAACAGACCAACAGGCTTAGAGACAAATAAATAAAACAGAGGGAGAAAGAGAATGCAACAAAAAGAGAATAAACCCAGGAAGCAGTGACAGAATTGGGAGAGAGGGAATATTATGTCAGAGATTCCTGGTGCTTGGTGATTCCATGCAATTGCATTAGCACCTGAAGTCATGAAAGAGAGAGGAGCAGCCAGGAGGAGCCGCCACAAAAGTAAATTGAAAATGATTTGCTTGTATCGTGTGTGTGTGTGTGTGTGTGTGTGTGTGTGTGTTTGTGTGTAACTGAGATATAAAGGAGCGTAAAACATCATGGTGGCACTTTCTTATCAACTGCACTAACCTCTTACTTCCCAAATCATTTTATTGGTGTGTGAGTTCGGTCATGTGGGTATAAAGAATTTGTGTGTGTTTATATTTTAGTCTTTGTTATTATTCATTAACTTTACAGTAAGCACCATCCATTCCTTGACAGTGTTTTTATTAATGCACACACACACACACACACACACACACACACACACACTAGAAGCTATGTTAGTGGGGGCCTTTCATAGATGCTGTGGATTTGTTTTAAAATAATGATATTTAGGTCAATGACGTGACACCTATTTATTTATTTATTGTGCAGATCTTAAAATGTAGCCTATTCATTACCATTACATTAAAATACAGTAATTCATACATACAATTAATTTGAATACAGCTCCTCTGTTATGCACTTTTATTTTCTAAACTAAAGAACATGTTGATAGCTTAAAAAAAAATCAGTGTGATACAACAGTCCTGATACCATAATGAAAAAAAAAACTATTGAAAAAAAAGTAGTTTGGCATAATTTTTTATTATTATTTTTCAGAAAGAAGCTTCATACTAAATTTGAAAACTTTTGCGGTGTGACTAACATGGAAGAAAAATAAAATGACTCATGAAAATATCCATTTAAACAGTTGCTGATCTCATATGAATGTGCATGGTTTGGTTCTTACTAAACATAAAATTTTTTAAACAAAATATGAAATTTCACATCTAATATCACCCCTAAATCTAACCATCATTGGGATGTAAGTTGTTCACACAATACATGTAAATAGTATCTAACAAAATAAATTACATTTTCCCCCAGTTTACCAAAACTACTTGGGAATAAAAAAATACTTGGGAATTGCAGAGTGTCATGGAGGACTCCTGAATAATTGGCCATTTTAAACTTAAAAAATGTATTTAAATTTTTGGAATTAATTAGTTAAACTCACTTATTAGTTAGGCCTTGGGGGGTAGTTGTCGCCTAATGGTTAAAGGTCAGACTTGTAACGTGAAGGTTGCATGTTCGAGTCTCAGGTCCAGCAGAAATTATCAGTGGGGGGAGTAAATAACCAGCGCTCTCTTCCATCTTCAATACCAGGACTGAGATGAGACCCTTGAGCAAGGCACCGAACACCCAACTGCTCCCCAGGTGCCCGCAGCAATATGGCTGCCCACTGCTCCGGGCGTGTGTTCACTACTGTGTGTGTGTGTTTACTTTCAAATAGTGAAGACCACTTTAGATGTCCTCACAAGATGGTTTCAGGCCCTCACAAGAACAGATAAACTTGTACAAATACAAGCTCACATACATTTTCTTTCTATCCCTATCAATTATCCTCCTGTGTTGCTCCATTTCACCCTGTGTCCTGAATAAAAGGCCATTTCATTTCCCCTCCTCTTTTGTCAGTTCTTGTGCTTTTTTTCCATCCCTCTTGTTCTACTTTTCTTTCTTTTTCTTGTTCTAAGCACTTACTCTCTCTCTCAAGTGATTCTTTAAAAAAATGTATTCAAGAAATTGCTTGTATTATTTTATTTTAATCTGAGTTTCCCTCTTGTTTTTCCTTACTGGTTTCACTCAGGCCTTCTTTGTACCCTCACGTTTGGCTTCCTCGTTTATTGCCATGGTCACAGTACCCACACTCTCTCTGTTATTGGCCTTGGTACAATGGGCTGGTCAGAGTAGCTCCTCCCCTCATCTCTTGCTCCGGCCCCGAGAGCGTGAACGGGACCCGGTGGCATCAATGCATTTCAACATCGCAGTAATCCATGCGGGCTCAACAGTTCAACAAGGGGAAGCAGGGGCTGCAGCAGCTGCGGGCAGGGTCCCATACCCTGGATTCGGACGTGTGCACAGCAGCTTTGGTGAGAGTGTCGTTACCCAGTGGGGATCTGCAAACGTAATCTGGCTCCAGGTCTGTCTGATCATGTCATGCAAATTAAACTAAACTGATTTTAAATTTAGAGTAGCCTGAACACCCATTTGTTGATTGTGAACTGAAGTGACACAAAAGCACTTAAGCATGAGTATTCATTCATAACTACAAAAGTTAATGTGGTGTGAATGAGAACACGAATGTGAAGTGAATGTAAATTACCTACAGGTGAATGACAGCAGCCCCAGGACGCTGCTCTCTCAGCTGTGTGACTTGCTGGCAGCCAGGCCCCTTCAGGGACTCGTGTATGAAGATGAGAGACCCCTCCCGCTGGCCTCTGGCCCCCTGGCCCCCATGCTGGAGTTTTTTTCGGCCCAGACCGGCCTCCCCATTGTTGCTGTGGGAGGGGGAGCAGGTCTGGGCAGGGTACCACAGGTATGATTGTTTAGAGAATTAAGGTATAGTCACATTTACCATTGCTCAGAAAAAAAAAAAAATATATATATATATATATATAAAAATCCAATGAATTAAATAAGAATCCACACAATTAGGTGTTTTGCAAAGTTTCCTACACAGAACTGCTTCATGCCTTGCTACACTATTATAGGGTGACCATCCTCTTTTCCCCAGATATGTTCTCTTTCTGGACCTAAAGAAATGCATCTGGCCGGGATTTCTAAATCGCCCAAAATGTCTTCATTTGCTTCAGTTGCCTTTCATTGTGTGAATTTTTGTATTATAGCCCTGCTTGCTGTTTTCTTAATCCCGCTCTCGCTGAATTTCAGGCTTGCAAAACATTCTAATATTGGATATGATTTTTGCGCATCAGGGAGCCGCCATCAATATGCAGAGTATTTAAATCACTTTGGATGCAACTCCTGTTGGATGCAGGGTTGCCAAATCCACATTTCTTTGCATGGAATTTTGCTGATTTTAAACTGTTGCGGAGGGTTGATAGCATTCTGCCTATGATAAACCTGTGGTAGATGTTTGACATTTTTTTGAAAGGTGGCCAGTGAAGGCCTTTTAGCTTTTTTTTAATGATCTGCATAATGGTGTAAAATATATATTTTAGGTACGGAAATGACATATTTTGAATTTTGATATTTGGGAAATGTTCATTGCGCTACTTTGGAGGCTACTTTAACCCCCCTCGAACTCAACAACCCCACCAAGCCTCCCTGTGATGTTTAAGCTTGTGTCAGCAAATGTAAAGTCAAATTACTCTTAAAAGCGATTGTACCCAGCCAGTACGATTGATTTTGATTCTGAAATATATGCTATAAGGGCATTGTTTGTTAATGGTAATGCCTGAGGAGGTCCGTTAAACGGACAGAGATAGGGCTGCCATCGTCTCTGTCGGGGCCTGATCAGGGCACACCGATAACTGTAGGAAGGGATGGCATTACTAACATCCATTTGGATAAATAGCAAGGGCAAGGGTCATGCATTACCGCTGCAGGCCATATGGTCTGCTCGTTTTTTCCCTCGTGTTCACTGAGGTGCTTCGATCTGTGTTTTGCAATTTCAGTTGTTCGTCTCGACATGTTCTCTCTAGCACAGTATGAAAACAAAAAAGTAAAAAAAAAAACATTTTAATTCACAAATGTTTTCTTTATCATTTTATTCTTTACTCTAGAGACATGATATTGAATCCTGTCGATGATGTTGCATTGAATCCTACACCCTCTCAGACCCACGCATACACTCGACGCCATTGCAAATTAAATTTAAAACTGCGCAACATACTCCAGTGACGATTACAGTTACTAAAGGACCTCCCTCCTGTTCCTACAGCAACTGTATATCCAGAGGTGGGTAGAGTACCCAAAAACTGTACTCAAGTAAAAGTAAAAGTACTTCTAGAAATATTTACTCAAGTAAAAGTAAAAGTACTAGTCTTGAATAGTTACTTGAGTAAGAGTAAAAGAGTATCGGATAAAAAATCTACTCAAGTAGTTAGTTACTAGTTACTTTGGGTCATATATACTGAGCCTATTTTTATTTAGATATATAGATAAAATGTATGTAATGTATGTGTGCGTGTATAAATGTATATATTTCATCAGCCTTTACTCCAATTTATGTAATTTATTATAAAACCCTGTCTGTTTACTTAAGTAACAGATATAGGTGTCATGCCATAACATATTTTTAATACGACTGACTTTATATTAAATGTGAATTTAACATTGAAAGTTAATGTGATAAAATATTGCTACTAATCATTCATTGTTCAGAAAGAGAGCAAATAACATTTACATTATTAAAGATAATTTTCACTGACAGTCTAGATTTCAATCACTCTCAGAAACTCCCATTAAAATCACTGAAACTGTTAACACTGTGAAATCAATATCTTAATTAAAGATTCGTACACACATCTGCACTTTGTTGTTCCTGCGAGAGAATTCGCCAGAAAGAGGTATTCAGTCAGTGAGCGAGTGAAGGAAGAACCGGAATTTTAGCGATGACTCATCTGAACGCCTCTGATTGGCCAATGCTTTAATAAGCTCAAAAGAATCATGTGTGATTTGTTATAATGCGCAGCGCTGTATAAACGCATCTATCTCTGGCTAAGCGCCAGCAAGCAATCACAGATCTGAATTTAGCAGCTGATAATATGACTCGCTGAACGTACTTGCAACAGTGTGATTGTATTAAAATTAATAAAATCTTAATCGGCTATTTTTTGTCTTTTGGAAGCTTCATTCAACTTGACTCCCCTCTGTTATAAGCCACACACGTACAACAAACTAATGTCACAGTGGTATCGTGTACTGTAATCGAATGTAGCCCAAGTTATTACCTGTTAAACAGTAGACAGCACACCCGGTGTTCATCTAATAAGGATCTCCATCGCTAGCAAATAATAACCTTTGCAGATTTCAATTCAGTGCAGTTCCAGCCACGTTTTCAACGCTCTTTCTGTTCTTAAACGTTACAACTCTGAGTGAACCACTTCAGACGCTCAGCGCGTGCGGCAGGAAACTGAACGACTCATTCAAACTGATTCATGAACCAATTCACTCGTTTGCCAATTGGTTTGATCAAGCCTTTGAAAAGAATTGACTCAAAAGAATGAATCATTCGCGAATGGGCATCGCTCATTGCCCAGAGAAAAGTAGACGGCGCGTTTGGAATAAACTGAAGCATTATAACATTTATTGCATTAAGATAAAGTAACGAGAGGAGCGTCGCCCACAGTAACGAAGTAAAAGTACAGATTTTTCCCAAAAAATTCACTCAAGTAAGAGTATAAAGTACCCATCTTTAAATATACTCCGAAAAGTATTCGTTACCCCAAAAAATTACTCAAGTAAATGTAACGAAGTAAATGTAACTCGTTACTACCCACCTCTGTGTATATCTTGGTAACTCTTTATAAGAATTGTAATTCCTGTGATGCTTGGAGGCAATAAATAGTCTTCAATCACAGGAAACGTAGTTAGTTTTCCCCTTAATTGCACTGTCTACTGTTATGATTAGAGAATGTCACATTAGAAACAGAAGAAAGAAGAAATGTAGTTCCCATGATGCCTTATGCAAGGAAGCTGTCTTTAGTCTTGGGAAATGTAGTCGTTTACCTTCTTAATTACTCTGCAGGAGACCGGCTCAATCTTCCTGCAGTTCAGCTCTTCCACCACGCTCCAATTGGAGGTGATCTTTGAGGTGCTGGAGGAGTACGATTGGACGGCCTTCTCGGTGGTGTCCACACGTCACCATGGCTACCAGGACTTCCTGTCAGTAGTGGAAGGTTTGACCGACGGGTCATTCATCGGCTGGGAGAAGAAGAGCGTAGTGATGTTGAATTTAACCGATGACCCAGGAGGAGCACGTGCACGACGGCTACTGAAAGAGAATGAAGCACAGGTAGAGAGGGAAGGTCATTGCATTTCTGTCTCACTTATTCGCTTGCTATCTCATTTAATCATTCGTTTACTCTTCCTCCCTCCACCAGGCATCACTTCCTGTCCTTAACCATTTATTTGACTTTTTCTTTCAGTTGTTTTCTCCACCATCTTTCTCTGACCTCTCGCTGTCCTTCCTTCATTCCTCTCTCATTCCCACTCCCTTTCCCATCTCTACCTATATTTGTGTAATGCGTACGTGTGTGTATGTGTGTCACAGGTTGTCCTCTGGCTCCAGGCCGTTATTGTTCTGTGTATGTGTGTGTTAGAGGGTGTTATTGTGCCTCGTGGGTCCCAGTACACTGATGTCAGTGTTAATATAACACAGAGCCTGTGGCGGTGCAGCCCAATGCCGTATGCATTAGATTCAGTCTGCAGTGCTTCTGCTCAATTACACACACAGCGAAATAAATATTGCACACATACATAAAGCATGCATTTATATACTCACAGAAAGTTGCATAGTAGATTATATAGAGTGCAAATGCATTCTTAGATTACGTTGGGTAGTATGAATGTGTCAGTGGGTAGATACAGTATTCCTATACCATTCATAGTACTGCAGTGTGTCAGCTGTATGATTGTAAATAAAAAATAAATACAAAACACTAAGCAAAAACTTTATAGTCTACACACTGTGTTGAAAGTTGTTTGTAGTGCAGTGTAGACAACTTTGTTGATTGTACTAGGAGCAATTTAATTTTAATATTTATTTCAGCGAGTATTGCTGATTGTTTTCAACTCTGTTGTACTGATGCCAGACTTATTCAATTCTTAAGAATGATCTTATCTTTTGGTTTTTAGATGTATTGTTTGAAATGTATTGTTATCATACTGTCGTAATGTTATGTATATTGTCGATATTGCTTATATATTTTGGATATTTTATTCTGCATGCTAATTTTTTATTTTATATTTAGACTATATTATCCGATGAATACTTAAAGTGGATCTTGAATAAAAAATATATATTTTAAATAAAATATATTTAATATTAATAATTGTATTAATAATTGTAAAGAATTTAAATAGTTTTTTTTATCAGTCGATATTTTGAAATATATTGGCCTATATTAGATATTTAATTTGCATGCTAATTTGTCCGGTTTTCAGATTTAGGTGATATTTACTATCTCCTAATAATAGTTAGTTATTATATAAAAAGGGATTGTTTTAAAATACAATCATGATTCATCTTAATCATTTTATTAAATTGTAATGTTTTTTTATTTATTTAAATAATACATTTAATGTTGTGGTGTTAATTTGAAGTTTTTAATGTTTTATTTATTATTGTATATAAGGAAAAATAATGTAGGATTTTAATATCAGCTATTGTATTTATTGGTTATCAGTTATAAGATAAAATACTTATTGGCTTATAATTATGAGCTAGAATATTAATATAGGTGCATCCCTAAAAATAACTCTCATAGGAGCAATATTTGGTACAAGAGGTAAGTATAATGCACAGCGGAATACTTGCAAACCATCTAGCTGTAATTATATGACAATTCATCACAATGTTTATTGCCAAACATTATCAAGTGGCATTCTTCTGCTAAAGGATATAGTCAATGATAATATTGCTATGCAACAAAAATGTCTGCTATACGAGCTGTGCAGTGATAAACTGGTGTGTTTCACGTATTTTGTGTATTTTAGCATGACAGGGACACGGTGTTGACCAATCAAAAAACCAGGTCCAAAACTATACTATTTTAAAATGTGATACAGATATTACCATTATTACGGTATTAAACATACAAAGGGTTCGATGTACATCGCACCCTATACACATATAGGATATATACAGTATATACACGTGTAAGAACAAAATTTCATCACTTAATCTGTCCTGTTCAGGGCTGGTGAGTTTAGATATGAGATTTTCTATGTTTTTATTCTATCATTCTCTTGTTCTTTTCCCAGTTCTCTAGCCCTCTTCTCCTGTCCTCTCTCTTTTACAGTCTATCTCTCTTGGCTTTCTCTCTCATGCATTGTAAAGGTGAAAACTTTAGTCCATTTCTCAGTTTCTGCTTTTTACTGTTCGTTCCTTCCTTCCTTCCTTCCTTCCTTCCTTCCTTCCTTCCTTCCTTCCTCTCTTCCTCTCTTCCTCTCTTCCTTCCTCTCTTCCTTCCTCTCTTCCTTCCTTCCTTTCTCTCTCCCTCCCAGATATGCTGGTTTCCTTTCTCCCCTTTTCCTTCTCTCCTTCTCTTTCCATCCATTCTGTATCCGTCTTTCTTCATTAAGGCATGTCCCAGCACAATTACTCCAAAGGAGTAATGCTCCTATCCTGTAAAATCATTTCTGTTTGTTAATGTTTGGCTGGAATAAATCGTAATACATCAGGGCTGCAACTAATAACTTCTTTCATTCTTTGATTGATTAATCAGATATCTTAACCAATATTGTTCTTTAGACAGTGTGCACATTGAAGTAAGCCATATTCTATGCTATACAAAGTGGTGAAAAAAGTGATGAAAAACACTACACTTTAAATGCGGCAGAATGAATAGTATTGAAATAACAGATTTTAACTGGTGAGAGGTACAGTAGAATGTATGACTGCAGGAGCACACATATTCTGCCCTTTAAACATGGTACATACTGTAGTACATCAATCTGCAGTAATCAGTTTATTAATTCCTGTAATGAAGCCTTAATAATTTTTCATTAATCCCTTTAATGTTAGTTTTCATATTTCATTAATTACAGTGCATATAGGATTTCAAGTTTTAATCGAAATTCACTGATCCAAGCGATTGCACTCCCTTTCTGTTGTGCTCTGTTTAATTGACACAAATGCTCTATAAAATATCTGAAGTTTAATGATGACAGCGACATTTTAATCTTTTGAAATTAGGACTGTTATAGGCTCTGTTTTGTAAAATGGAAATACTCTCATCAAGAATTTGACAGTAAAATATAATAAAAAAAAAAGGTTCAGGTTCTACTAGCACACTGCAAAGATGATCAGTTTTGTTGATTTTCTAAGTAAGTTCCAGCTCTAAAATTTGTAAACCCAATGCCTCTCCTGTCCTCGCTTCCTTTTCCTCTTCTCATTCCGCTAATGGTCTCTTCCTCCCTTTTGACCTCTGTGTTCTTGTTTGCACTCTCTTTTGTTTCCTCTCTTGCTCCTGCTCTCTGGTTTTCATCTTGGTCCCCTCTGTCCTCTGTGCCCCACTCCCACTCTAGGTGCGGTTGTTGTACTGCTCTCAAGAGGAAGCAGAACAGGTGTTCCACGCTGCTTGGGCAGCTGGTCAGGCCAGTGCCTCTCACATATGGTTCGCGGTGGGTCCGGCTCTGTCAGAGCTGGGCCTGACCGGACTTCCCAATCGACTGTTTGCGGTCAGACCGCAGGGCTGGAGGGACGAACCCCGCCGTCGTATCGCCCGTGGGGTGTCCATCCTTACCCATGGAGCGGTCGCGTTGCGGAAAGACTATGGAGCCACTGGAGGCCCTCACTTTGTCACTAACTGCCAGACAGAAGGCAACGGAACACAGAGGATTCGCGGTAGAATGAAGTAAGAGACAGTTCTTTCCTCCAATACAAGATGTGAATTGTATGTTTTGCACAGAGAGATACAACATGCTCACACCAAGCAGCGCAACACTTTCTTCTATATTATAGTGACCTTGAACATAACAAAGCTTTCATTAGGCATTTGACTAATGCAATGTGCAGTATTAAGTGAAACTGAATATTTGATGGGACATGATGTAGGGTGAGATTTGATTTTAATCAAATGAGATTTCATTGGGCAGCGAAAAAAGGTGGTAACATAATTGGTAAAGGTTTATTTTTTTGTTCAATAAATACACTACTTTTAAAATGTTTGAGTTCAGTAGAGGTTTTTTCAAGAAAATAATTTTACTGTCACGGCTTATGCTGCTGGAAGGAACACTGAGCCGAGGGATAAACGAAACAAGGATTTATTAAATAAAACATAAACAAGGTAAGTCGTAAATAACAGGTGGCAAGAGGCAAGTAACAGGTGACAAGTAGACAAGTTGACATTTAGACCCGACAAAACAGAACTGAAAGGACAAGGCTTTTATAGAAGGGATAATTGGGGAAACACAGGTGGATGGCATGACTAAATTAACAGGGACATGGAACACATGGGGAAATGACTAGACACACCTGGGAACTAATCAAAACCACACACGGAAGACAGAAACTGGGTCACAGGGGAAAAAACACACAAAATAAGTCCAGGTGTGTGACAGTACTCCCCCCTCCCGGTAGGTGCGTCCTCGCACCGTAGAAACAACAAAGGGAGGCGTGGGTGGGAACTTGGGAGGAGGTTCCGGTGGAGGACAGCCTCCCAGGAGGGGGCCAGCAGACAGGGACTACAGAGGAAGGAGCCAGGGAGGAGATGACGGAGGGAGGAGCCAGGGAGGAGACAGGAAGGATGTGAAGCAGGAGGTACCCAGCAGGACCCAGGCCACAGCCATAACGGCCCAAGGTGGGGCCGACGGTGGAAGGAGCCATGGAGGAGGAATGGTCACTGACTCCAGGGACTCGACCCACGGCAACGGAGCAAATGGAGGAGGAGCCCGAGGCGGAGACGGAGAGCCGAAGAGCCAGGGTGACGGGGAGGAGCCGGAGGTCCTAGGCGGAACAGATGGCTCTGGTGACTGACGCGGCAATGTGGATCCGGAAGGCCGCGGTGAGGCCAGAGTGACCGAGGACTGAGGTGTAGCCGAGGGGATGAAGGAGCCTGACGGAGCCGGAGGGACGGAGGGATGAGGCGAAGCCGGAGGAGTGGAGTCCCGAGGCATAGGATGGACGACGCCAGACCAAGGCGGAGCCGGAGGGACGAGGGAGCCAGGCAGAGCCTGCGGACTGCCGGGCCACGGCGGAGAGGAAGGAGCTAGGAGCCATGGTGGAGCCGACGGGTCAACGGGCCGAGGCGGAGTCCAGGCCTCAGAGGCTGGAGGCGGAGGTGAGGGAGACGCCGACCAAGGCGTCGCTGGAGGATGGCGGTCCCGCTGAGCTCGCACCACAATGATGGTAGGCTGAGGGCGAGCAGAGGGGCAGCCAGACGACAGCGGAGGAGGAGGCTGGAGTGGGTGGGAGGGAGGGAATTTTGGAGGAGCAGGCATTGGAGTAAGCTCTGGGGCTAGAGCCCTTCCTGGGCTTAACGGAGGATCAGGAGCCCGTCCTGGGCTTAACGGAGGATCAGGAGCCCGTCCTGGGCTTAACGGAGGATCAGGAGCCCGTCCTGGGCTTAACGGGGGTTCAGGAGCTCGTCCTCGGCTTAACGGGGGATCAGGAGCCCGTCCTGGGCTTAACGGAAGATCAGGAGCCCGTCCTGGGCTTAACGGGGGTTCAGGAGCCCGTCCTGGGCTTAAAGGAGGATCAGGAGCCCGTCCTGGGCTTAACGGAAGATCAGGAGCCCTTCCTGGGCTTAACGGAAGATCAGGAGCCCGTCCTGGGCTTAACGGGGAATCAGGAGCCCGTCCTGGGCTTAAAGGAGGATCAGGAGCCCGTCCTGGGCTTAACGGAAGATCAGGAGCCCGTCCTGGGCTTAACAGAGGATCAGGAGCCCGTCCTGGGCTTAAATGGGGGAACAGGAGCCCGTCCTGGGCTTAACAGAGAATCAGGAGCCCGTCCTGGGCTTAACGGGGGAACAGGAGCCCGTCCTGGGCTTAACGGGGAATCAGGAGCCCGTCCTGGGCTTAACAGAGGATCAGGAGCCCATCCTGGGCTTACAGGAGGATCAGGAGCCCGTCCTGGGCTTAACGGGGGAACAGGAGCCCGTCCTGGGCTTAACGGGGGAACAGGAGCCCGTCCTGGGCTTAACGGGGAATCAGGAGCCCTTCCTGGGCTTAACAGAGGATCAGGAGCCCGTCCTGGGCTTAACGGAAGATCAGGAGCCCGTCCTGGGCTTAACGGGGGAACAGGAGCCCGTCCTGGGCTTAACGGGGAATCAGGAGCCCTTCCTGGGCTTAACAGAGGATCAGGAGCCCGTCCTGGGCTTACAGGAGGATCAGGAGCCCGTCCTGGGCTTAACGGAAGATCAGGAGCCCTTCCTGGGCTTAACAGAGGATCTGGCATAGGTGAACTGGAAACCCCCTCATTTTGACCCATTTGGCGCTCCACATTTTGCTCCCTCGTGGTGGGCAGTGTCGCCGGCTCTCGCACCTGGTCTGACGGGATGCTCTCTGGCTCTCCGTCATCGGTGGGCTCGGGCTTATGCCTCGTACCGTGGGGAGATTGTAGGCTGGGCTCTGGGTCCAGAGTGGACCTGGCGAGATCCTCCATTGGGCCGACCGTGAGAGGGGACCCATTTCTCACCAGATTCCACTCTATAAATGCGGCGAAATCCTCCCGAGGACCATCTTCGGGCGACAACGCTCTGCACCTAGGGTTCAGGCTGGCGTGATAAAAGGTGCAGTGGTCCGGGTAGCTGGTGGCATTAGCTAGCCAGAGAAACCGTCTGGTATGGTCCTCGAGAGACAGTCCCTCCTGCTCCAGCAGGAGGAGGAGGTATTCGGGGCGATAGAGGGGATCCATGAAACACTACGGAAAGAAAAAAGACTGTGAAAAAAAAACGGAAAACAAAACGGAGGGAAAACACGCAGTTTTTAACTTTTTCAGGTCGGGTCTTCTGTCACGGCTTATGCTGCTGGAAGGAACACGGAGCCGAGGGATAAACGAAACAAGGATTTATTAAATAAAACATAAACAAGGTAAGTCGTAAATAACAGGTGGCAAGAGGCAAGTGGCAAGTAACAGGTGACAAGTTGACATTTAGATGAGTAGACCCGACAAAACAGAACTGAAAGGACAAGGCTTTTATAGAAGGGATAATTGGGGAAACACAGGTGGATGGCATGACTAAATTAACAGGGACATGGAACACATGGGAAAATGACTAGACACACCTGGGAACTAATCAAAACCACACACGGAAGACAGAAACTGGGTCACAGGGGAAAAAACACACAAAATAAGTCCAGGTGTGTGACATTTACACACACACATATATATATATATATATATATATATATATATATATATATCAAATGAATACTTATCTTTAAATCTTGAAATTCCTGTTCATCAAAGAATCCTGAAAAAAAGTATCAGTTTCCACCAAAACATTAAGCGAGGCAACAGTTTTCAGCACTGATAATAATAATAAATCTTAAATGGCAAATCAGCATATTAAAATGATTTCTGAAAGGTCATGTGACACCGAAGACTAGAGTGATGACTGCTGAAAATTCAATTTTGCCACCACAAGAATAAATTACATTAAAATATAATAAAACGGAAAATTGTTGTTTTAAATTGTAAAAATATACTTAGAAGGGTTTTTGATCAAATAAATGCAGCCTTAAAAAAACAATATTATTGTATAATTATTTATTACTTCATCTTAACTATATACAGTAGTAGCATAGTAGTTATAGCTGCAATACAAGGAATGAATTTAGATACTCTCATTGGAGTAAATGCACTAAATAATTAAACCATTTTTGTCCGTGGTATTGCAGCGTAAAAAGCTGTGTCTTATTTACTTACCACTCACAAACTAGTTTTTAACAGGTAAAATCAGAGTATTTAAAGGTACAGGTTGTAAGACCTGCCACTAGAGGGCGCACTACCAAGACAATAACAATCGCTTGATTTGATGACGCTAACGCTGCCTTCACACTGGCAGTTGAAATAAGCTCCGTAATACGCAATACTCCCCCAGTGGACTGAAAAGCATCGGAAATCTCTCGTTCGGACCCGGTTTGTAGCCGTTCGCATGCGGTCTGCGAATCTCCATAGGAAATGAATGACTTCCGGTCGTTTCGTAGCCATATCGGAGCTGATTTCAACTGCCAGTGTGAAGGCGGTGTAAGAAGGAGCGTGGAATGATGGGATTTGTTGTCTTCTACCCAACCGCCGACAGCCATCAATCAGATGGAAATATAAAACATGGATTTAATGGATGAGGTAAAGTTTATAAATGTTGTGTTTGATGTCATAATTTTCAAACGCGAGTTCAACGATTTGCGCAAGTAGATTACTTACAAAACCAATGCAAATATGTGATCAGACTATGGATCAGACCCGCATACGCTGACCCCGCATTTGGCGTGTATGCCAAACATAATAGTACACAATAGTAATCTTGTTGATAGTTATAATAGCATACATTTTCTGTAAAGATACGAATAAAAACAACTCACCTGTCGAGTAAAACACAAGCGAGATAGGCATCTCTTTCTAGTTGAAGTTTGTCGCGAAGCTACTTCCACATTTGTCCACGACACTTTTGTCATGTGGTTTCTACGTCAGTAAAGGCGGTAACAACATCATTGACTGGCGACTGAACTGCCCCATGTCACTGTTTAGAATGGGAATTTTCTCATGATTTACAAGTAGTTGAAAATATTAGAAATATTGTTAGTAATCAGCTGGACAAAATATATAACACTAGCCTAGTGGTTTTGGGATATTTTACTGCAAATATCTTACAAATTGTACCTTTAAATTAAGTAATTATCATTCATTACCACACAAACATGCCCTCTTTCTGTGTAAATAAGGCTCATTGTACCGTGTTTTGTGCTTTATTCACAATAAAATTTAAGCAGGTGAAAAATAATTTTTTATATGAAAGGGATGTTTGTGTGCACTTTCTAGTAATCATGACAGCAGTAAATCAGCTGATTATTATCAAATGATGGAGAGGAGTTTTATAATGGGGTATTTATCCAAGTTCACGTGTGGTAAAGTGCACTTTCTGCATTTTTGAGATGTTGTGTAGGTGTCTGGATGTCTATGGTGGGACTATGCTGTACAGGTTCAGAGGTTTTGTGAATGTGTATTCGTGATATTGCCTGCATAATTCATTTAGTGAATCAAGTGCTAAACCAGCACATGCAAATATATGCTGCTTTCAGCGTAGTTTAAAATTGTTATTATGCAGATCTTGAATATCTTTAAAAAGCCTTCTATTTATGTTCACCCTGAGAACTGTGTTTAAAGCTTATCTCATTTGGCATTAACCTTCAACTTTTCTGCTTTGTTGCATTTATAGTAAGTCTATTTATCTGTAATGACAAACTCTAATGAGAGTGAAAGTGCTGCACCTTTGGGACATGAACGTCCTTAACTCCCCCACCACAGGGACTGTAGGGGGAGGCGTTTGACATGCCCCTGTATTGAAGAAGACAACATGGGTGGGAGGGGATAAGCAATAACAGCATGCTTGATGTTGTGCCCACCATGAAAGCAAGCAATGCAGAAAAGCTAGAAGAGGTCCATTAAATTCAAAATTAAATTTATGCATTTAGCAGAAGCTTTTATCCAAAGCGACTTACAGTGAATTCAGGCTATCAATTTTTACCTATCATGTGCTCCCGGGGAATCTAAAGGAACACTATTATAACAAATTATATTATAACACATTATATTATTATTATATTACATTATAACACCATTATAATCAATAAGCATGTGACAGTTTCATTTATTATAATTGGAAGATTAGCCACCTTATTTTTAACACAAGAGCAGATGGGATCATTTTTAACTTCTGTTATCAGCTGCGTCTAGTTATGTTTAGTAATCTACGGAGTCCATATAGCATCCCATCCCATTTAAGTAGACTAAAAACAAAAATTTGACAAAATATTCAAACAATTTATATCAACTTTGATCAGATTCTTTGAAACAGTCAGCTTTATTTTTGTCTCATCATGTTTTCATCAGCACTATATTTTCATTTAAATATGTCATTATCATCACCGCATTTTCTGTCATCTTTGTTATCGTTGATCAAAAAAAAAAAAAAAATGTAAAATTAACGACAGCTTCATCAATCATTTTTATGAAAAAACTACTGGCTGCCAGAGATGAAACTAGAATATCTGAACAACAGCCTGAACTTAAAAAAAAAAAAATAATAATAATAATAATAATAATAATAATATATATATATATATATATTGTTAATATCCTATAATATATATATTATATATATTTTACACATTTTAGGGAGAAATTACATGGACTCACTGAGCAGAAACTCAACGTAACACCCATCGGTGTGACTCACACTCATTACACATCAGAAGAAGATTGATGGGGAAAAGTGATTCACTTGTTTAGCGTTGCTGATGTAATTACAGTTTGCTAAATAGGCTTCTACATAATGGTTTTGCATGCATTTATCACAGAGATCTTTGTAGGTACTTTGCTAAGAATATTCACAAAAGGCTCATAAGAACAGAGCAAACTTTGCTTCTTCAAACTTGTTCACCCAGTCAGATTTTTAAATATACAGTCATTTTGCCAAAAGCATATTGGATTTAAGATAAAAAGATTCAGTTGAAGCAGTCACAAAGAATGTCATATTTACTCACTGTTCCGAGTATTTTACTGGTTTAGATTAAGTGCTTGAAATAGAGTGACTGCCTCCTTTGATTTCAATGCTGAATAAAAAAAAAATGGTTACCTTCACCACAGTCTTGCAATCTGACCTAATTAGGATGTTTGTGAAGGGCTCTGTGCAAGACTTGTTGCAAGACGAGTCTTTCATACTAATTCTTTCTGGGTCTCTTCCATCTCAACAGACTGTTTCTGCTCTGTTCTCTCTGCTTTGCAGGTATTTCAGTAACATCACACTCGGTGGGCGGGACTATTCGTTCAATAATGAGGGCTACCTGGCCAACCCCTTTCTGGATGTCATCTCCTACACGTCTGGGAGTGGCTGGGAAGACGTAAGAACTAATCAGAATTCTATTTCTGTTTGTTCTTGTGTAACCGCTTTAATGGATTGGTAATGTCCAGGATGAAAAGCAGCATTGCAGTATGCTAAGCACTACAGTAGCAATGCGCTGGAATGGATATTGAAAGAATACTACATATCATTCGAGGTGTCTTGACTTGTGCGCTGTTAATTATGCATATGAACAGTTGCAATACATATTGGTATTTAAAGGTAATGGCAGACCATTGTTTTATTTGAAATGTGCAATTTACGTCATCATGACTATCGTAAAGATGTACAGTACTTGCTGTCTTAGAGCTGCAAACATACTGTACTCGTTTGGAGCAGTAAGACATATAGATTGAAAGCAGTTTTAAAGTGATATACAACTTGACACTACACTAATTTCAAAAACCATTTCCCATGACAGTCCACAGTAGAAAAAACCTATTACAATTAACTCTGAACAATGCATCACATTGTGCATTAGAGAGAGTGTTTTGGTGTTGACGATGCACTTCTTCCTCACTGCACAGAACCGTTAAAGCCTCATATAATATATAATTAGGGTTTCAAGAGGACATACATAATTTACAATTAGCTCATGTTTACATTTGGTCCTGTTATCTATGCATGATACCTTCAGTATGCTATTAAGATAAGCAATGCTTTCCTAAATTATTAGCCTGCGACTTTATTATTATGTGAAGAACAATAACCGGAAAATAATTAATTAATCAGATTTGATTTCCTCTTTTCCCTCTCCCCCTTTCTTCACTAGTTATGTTTGTGTTAAATATGTCTGAGTGGAGAATGAATAAATAAATAAATGAATAAAAACTCCCTTAAATTTATTGGCTTCTCATATATCAGTGTATCGTACATTTCTTCCGCAGAGCGCTGCTGTCGTGTAGACAAAATAACTGATCCCAAACCCAGCTGAGTAAATATAGCTGGGGAGAATGTCATATGCATGAAGGTGCCACTCAAGTCGATGCCTTAAAACAGAATTATTAATATTTAGATGCCACAAAGATGAGCGTAGAGACTGAAAATTGTAATCCCTGGCAGCACTTGTGTTCTCCACCTCTACAATCTGTTAACAGGGAAAATGACAGCGGATTATGTACTTCTAATTCCCTCGGGCAAAATTCACTGACATGGAGCCATAGGAGTAAAAAAGTTTTGGTACAGAGTGGGGGTTATTTTCTGCTGATCCCCCTAGCTTGTCACAGTCTAAATTTATGCACATTATATATTGTACACAACATAGCTTAAAATCAATGCTTTTCAGGAGAATTCTCATGCGTTTGACTAATGATTGCAGTTTGAACCACAGCACATTCTGTCGAGTGCCAGGCTCACGTTAACTGGCTTCAGTAGTAGAGTGAGAGGATGCACAGGGATTGTTTTGCCCTGGGCATCTTGAAAGGTCGAGTGTTGATCGTTTGTTCTGTCAGTGTTCTCATATAGGTTTTGTTTAGGTGCCAGCGAATGAGTTCCTCCTCGCTGCCGATTCTACATTTAGTCTATTCTGAATCAGGCCAGTCTTTCATTTCATTAAAATCTTTCTTTTATCCTGTATTAAAGGGATCGTTCAACCAAAAATAGAATTCCGTCATTATTTACTCTCATGTTGTTCCAAACCCAAATGATTTTCTTTCTTCAGTTGATCATAAAAAGAGATGCTAGACAGTAAGTTAATGATACTCTGGTGACTACTGGGGCTGTCAAACTGCATAAATAAGAACACTGTAAACGTATTTAGCTTAAACTATGCGAAATTGTGATTTGTGATGTGATTTGTATGAAAGTGTAACATTTAAAAAAAAAAAACAGTAAACATAAAGGTCGGCCCCTAAACCTAACCATCCATGGGGTGTAAGCAGATTATACGAAAATGTATTGTTGAGATAATACAATCATATGACTAGGCACCGATTAACCAAAATGTAAAATAGTTACAAATTCCTTTGAAATTGTGTATAGCTTTGTGTGAGGAACAGACCGTTTACTGAAAATCTTCTTACTCTGCCTTATCTCTCAGATCCCATTTCTTTGATTTTATATTTGAAGTTGGCATTACAATTGGTTGTTAGACATAACAGCATGGATTGACATGTCTTATTGTGTTACATATGAGAGTTGTGGCAAATGAGAATATTATTGAAAAACTGCTGAATCTTATTCCGTTCCAGACTTAAAGGTATTGAATGGCTTCTAATTGAATGGCTGTGTTTCTCAACCACGGAGCTGGGACCCACTGGGGGCCTCAGCACAATTCCAAGGGGGTCGTAAGATGGCCTAAAATAATTTAAAATAAGACAAAATATGTTTTTAAACAGATGTAGATGTAGACTCTTGGAAAACCTGGATATAGGGATTTTAAAAGTGTGATTTCTAGACCTGGAAGTGTCATGGAAATAATTAAAATATTAAAAAGTCTCTGAAATTTCTACAGTGAATATACATTTTTCTAGTTATGTAAATGTAAAAAATATTTTATATATTAAAAATTGTGGAGAACCTGCTATTTGTATATACTAAATAAAAATCAATGTAATCACTTGCTGAATTACAAATTGAATTGTTGTTTAAAATGGTTGTATTAATTTACTCATTTAAAAATACTACTCCTAGTTTCTGTAAATAAAAAAGTATAAAAACTACATTTGAAATGACATGAGTAAATCTTGATAGAAGATAAATTATTCTATTCCTTTAAAACTTTCTTGCCTTTTTTTTCATTAAATTTTTTGGTAATATAATGGTACACTATTAAAGACAGTGGAATTTGGTTGTTGTTTTTTTAAATCTCTGCACTCCTAAAAACCCATCAAACGGTGCAACAGTCTGTTAAGGGTTGCATGGTGCTGATTCTGGCTTTGGCGTCTGCTTCTCATTTGCAGATATGTTCTGGAGAAAAGTGCTGTTAGAGACATCTGGATGCTTTTGTACTTCAGAGTCACAGAGACTTTGTCATTTACATAACATATTTAATGGAGCGCCATAATGTACATTTAAAAGGCTTCCATGCTGTCAATGTAGGAGGTTTTCAATTTCCAATTGTTTTAGGAGGGTGCTCTACACGATGCACGCTGTCTTTGTATTCGCTCCGTTCTTTCTATGGTTCTCTTAAATGCATTCTGTCTAACACGGAGAAGACAATGGATTTGGATGACTCAACTTTTATATGCCTGTTGTGCACAAGGCACTTCATGTGATGGCTTCAACATGCAGCATTTATAGCGTTTTAACAAACTAACCGCTACAGCGCTTTTGATCCCATTTGTCCGTGCTGTTCTCGTAAATCGATACATATCAGGGGGGGAGACATTTAAGAAATGAAATGCCAAGCACATTTCTCCAAACCCTCTTTGTACCTGTCAGGATGTGTCCATGTGTGTTTATGCCGTGTAAATCTGCTAGTGGATTTGTAAGGATCGCGCTGGGGTAAAAGCGACTCGTTTTATCCTCCTCACATGGGGACGTTCACAGGGACAGGGGTGTCATGGCAGCATGTTTGTGTTTCACCCTGTGAAAGTATTATCCGTTCCCAGGGGAGACGGTGTTTGATCAGGCCCCTGCTCTTCCTCTGCCTGCATGAGGCTCTGCCCCCTCAGCTGCAGGATCTCTGGTTCTCCACACATGCTCCACCACTCCTATTTCGGTCGTTTTGTCGGCCCACATTCCAACATCAAAAATAGTTCAAACATTTGACTGCTGCTGACATGGATCGACCCTGAGAGGTGCATTTTGGAGTTTGAAAAGAGTAAGAAAGATTCGGGGTGGGGGGCTTTGGGTGCTGGTGCACAGAGAAGGAGAAAGATCAGAGAAGAAATTGAAAGGACATACAGCTAAGTATGGTGACCCATACTCAGAATTCGTGCTCTGCAATTAATCTATCCCAAGTGCACACACACATCAGTGAACACATACACACACCCAGAGCAGTGGGCAGCCATTTATGCTGCTGCACCCAGGGAGTAGTTGGGGGTTCAGTACCTTGCTCAAGGGCACCTCAGTCATGGTATTGAAGGTGGGGAGAGTGCTGTACATTCACTCCCCCCATCTACAATTCCTGCCAGCCCAAGACTCGAACTCACAACCTTTGGATTACGAGTCCAAATCTCTAACCATTAGGCCACGATTTCCCCATAGAGGGAGAAGAGAAACCCAACAGCACATTCAAATACTTTAAAGAGTATTATACGGACATGACACTAAACACTGTGCATCATTAGCATTTCTATCCCTCAAGCTGCTGCAAAAAGCCACTCGGATCCGACACAGTCCTGCCTTGCCTGGCTGTGCAACTTGTAACACGCTATGCATATTTTATGAAGCTGTTCAGACATCCTAAATACAAGATGGTGTCACCTGTTGAGATGTGTGGCTGGATCTTGTTCCGTGGCAGATTCTGGGCTGACGCTGTCCGTCAGATGCAGACTTGAACCAGAAAACTCAACATTCCCTTCCTGTTCCCTTCCCTCCCATCAGCGCTGCTCAGAGACAATGGATCTTGGGTTAACAGACTGTAAAGGCCCATTCACACCAAGATAGATGACTATAAGGATAACTAAAACAATAACTACTACTGTTATACTAGCTCCCACACCAATGTGCGGTTACATTTACTGTCATTTTGCTCATTGTTGCTTACATTTCAATACAGATCCATACGATTGGGGATTTTTCAAGAGGGCAAAAGATTTCCCCATTGGTTGAAGTTGGTCAAGCAGATTTGCCGCAACAGAAAGCAGCTTGATTTGGAAGTTAAGCTTAACGCAACTGTATGGAATTTTTTTTTTTGTTAACCTTGAAATGCAAAAATCATTCTGCTGGTATACTGAATTCAAATAAGGCAAATGATTTGTGTTTCTTTCCCATAATCCCCAAAGGTTTGTTCTGAAAGTATGTTAGTTTGGAGAGCAGGTACAAAATTCAGCAAAAAGGGCCGACTGTTTTACAGCTGCAACAAGTGCATGTGTACACTATGGGCAAGTTATTTATTTTTCATTGGCTCAAGTTAAAAAATATAGATGTGAATCATTACCCTACATTTTTTTAATCAGATTAATGATTTTTTTTTTAAAGTGTAAACTGCAATTACGAATTCCACTCACTTAACTGTACTGTACGTTCTCATTAAAAAAAATGGTTAAGTTAGGTGTTACCCTTTCAAAAGGTACTAATATGTTCCATTTAGATACTAATATGTATACTTTAGGTAATAATATGTACCTTTAAGGTACTAATATGCTCTGTCCAGTTTGTACCTTTTTTACTGAGAGTGTAGAGGGCTACATACATTTGCTTTAAGGGATAGTTCACTCTTTAAAGCAAGATATATACGGATTGGCTGTAAATATTTGTATTATCCATTAGCTAAGAAGAAGATTTTTTTTTTCTTAAAGTAACTCTAACAGTATTGTTCCTCTGTTGTTATCACTGCCCTATTCTCTAAAAATTATCATTCTAGTTATCACCCTTGATGTGAACTGGCATTTAAGGAGGGAGAGAGTGAGAAAGCTGACAAATGGACAGTCAAACTGACCCAAGCAGACAGATTGATGAACAGAGAACGAGACAGGGACCAGGTGAGCCGATGTCGCAGAATCAGCTTTTTGTAATTTCCAGTGATCCAACTCGGATGCATTTGATTTCAGAGCCTTTGTAATGGCACAGCAGTTAGAAGTGGGTTAACTAGCCCAATGAGACCATCACTTGCAGGAATCAACTGTACATGCAGACTGCTGCCATTTCCTGTTCGATTATTTTCAATTAGATGCCTCTGTTTTGATCCTGTGCTAATATGCAAAGTCATTTAGCTGCCATCCGCTGTTTGATATCTTAGGGTCATATGTGTGCACATACATGGCATATGAGAAGTATATTTATTGTCCGCATGTTGCTTTTTTTTCTCAGGCTTGTTACCTTTTCCTCTGTGGCCCATCACATAGCTAAAAATCTGTCTTTTTTTCTCTGAAAAGAAAAATCCACTCATTCCCCAGTGAATAAAAAGGGCACAGGACTGTTTTTAGAGAGCCCTTAGCTATAAGCTCACAGAGGAACTAGAGGAGAGCCTTTCATTTTTCACTATCCTTGCCCACTTTACAGGCTTAACCTGAGAAAGGGAAGCCATTCCTGTCTGTAATCCAGCCTGAATGACTATTAGAATAGATCGTTTTAAATAGCTATAAACGCTGAAAAGACCTTTGACTTCCTTGTGTTATTGATTCATGAATTGGATTCAAAATGAGCAGTAGTCATTTTTAAACAGCTTTTGTCATTGTCATTATAAGCACAGCCTAATAAATTGATATCTCAAATTACTGGTTACATTTTTGCAGCTACAAAGTCGCGAATGGCTTCTGACCATGTACTATCTGTGTGGTTTTAGGTGGGATGGTGGGAGAACGGGGTGTTACGTCTGAGGTATCCTGCTTGGTCTAGATATAGCCCCTTCCTGCAGCCGCCCGATGATGCTCAGCACCTGAGGGTCGTGACCCTGGAGGAGCGGCCCTTCGTTATCGTGGAGCTAGCAGACCCTTCCTCTGGAACCTGCATTAGGGACTCCGTGCCATGCAGACGGCCTCTCAATGCCAGGTTAGTACTGTTCTGACCACCTTGACCGCCGTTTATCATGGCTTTTCTGTATGGTGGAAAAGCAACATTGTAGTAATATTGTTTTAGTGGGTCCCAAGAAACCAAAGTTAAATTAGAAAATTGCATGTTTCACGGGTCTATGACCTTTCAGTGAGACAGACATTGCAGTGTCATTCTATATTTTCCTAAACTTCTGCAAATGCAGGTGTTAGTGGAGAAATGCAGTAATGCATATCTTACAGTCAAAATTATATAAGCACTGCACAGCCTCATATGCCAGAACTTGATCTTTATATTCTTATAATCTTTAGCTTGTTCATTGTTTGGACAACAGAGTAGTTTTAATGTCTTAAATGTTTTATATTTCATGCCAAATTTTAATTATTTCAATTTTATTTTATATTATTTTATTTACTTACATCTTAAATACTTATTAATATTAAAAGCTATTATCACTTGAGAAGGCTGATGGCAAAACAGTGGTTTAAAAATAAAGATGTCTTCATAACTTGCACTTAATTATTTTTATTACTTGTAATTTAATATTTAGGTATGCGTTTATATTTTATTTGTTGATTTAAAATCATTATATAGCATGCCAATGAAGTACTTTGAAATTGAAAATTGAAGCTGTAAGCATGGCCTGTTTTTTCTTGTTCCAAAGAGTTCCATTCGGAAGCTTTGGTCATCTTTCTCCGGTCATTTGTCACATTCATTCCGTTTGGTCTTTATCTCTGTGTCTCTCACTTCTTCCCCCCAATGCATCACTATGGAGTTCCAGGGGCTATACTCACATGGCTTAGCTTTGAAATCGATCACTCATTTCCTCTCTCTCTTTATCTCACCCCCCCTCTCATTTTGACTTTGCCTTGTGGCGATCTCTATTCATACTTAGCAATCATGTTGCTTGTCAATCTGCTTGAGCTCTTGCCGTGTACATGTGTCTCTGTGGATGCTGCTTCACTACTCCCACACCAGGCATATGGATGCCCATGTTTCGTCTCATTATATCATTTTTAGTTATATCAAAGAAAATGTACCAAGACGGTATACTACTGAAAACCTTACATATTTCATTTTTATATTTCATATTTCAACTCTCACTCCTTTTGTTAACATTGTTTCTCTAGTTTTCTCTCTTACGGGGTATACTGTATATGTCTACACACACGTGTGTGTGTGTGTGTGTGTGTGTGTGTGCACGCACAGCACTTATATTGTAAAATAAATATTGTGAAATATTATTACAATTTAAAATAACAGTTTTCTGTTTTAATATATTTTAAAATTACTCCAGTCTTCAGTGTTACACCAACCTATAGAAATCATATTTAAGAAACAATTATTATTGTTATCAGTGTTGATTATTTTGTGTAAAATAGCAAAATAAAGTGCAAAATAACAGCATTTATTTGAAATCGAAATCCCTGTCACTTTTGACTATTTTAATGCATGCAAGAAAATAATAAAGTATTACGTATTATATCATATTATGTAGGGATGTCCCGATCAGGTTTTTTTGTCCTCGAGTCCGAGTCCGAGTCATTTGATTTTGAGTATCTGCCGATACCGAGTCCCGATCCGATACTTCTATAATACATAAAAAAAGAATAAAGAAGAGCGAAAAAACAGATCCAGGATCTTCAATAAATTACATTTTGAAATATATTCAAATATAAAACAGCTATTTTAAATAGGCTAGTAATAATATTTCAAAATCTTACTGTTTTGCTGTACTTTGGATCAAATAAATGCAGGCTTGGTGAATAGAAGGGACTTCTTAAAAAAAAAAAAAAAAAAAAAAACCTTAACAAGCTTACTGTTCAAAAACTTCTGACTGGTAGTATAGGCAACTTTATTTTTTCTCTAATTTCTAGCTTTTAATTGGCTTAGAAATCTATAAATGCTGGACAATAACAAATAATAATGATTTGTTTATACAAACACCGTTTATCACATAATAATGCAGAATAGTTTCTATACTGTAATAAATACTATGTCAATCAGCACTGCATTGTTCATACTTTATTTGTCACCTGCTGGAGATGACTTGAAGAACAATTTATTGTCGTGATCGTATATTAATGTCTTCGTGTTTGCATAAGTTTCTGTTTTCCTGTGCGCACCACAGCATAGCTGGACGCTTTTGTCCATATTAGGAATATCCTGATATCAGCGCGAGAGCGTGCTCCGGCTTCGAGTATGAATGAAACACACACTGCATGAGAGTTTAGCGCTCTCTGATGTTCATCTCGCTGTATTCTGGGTCCGAATGAAATATCAGGTCATGCGCAAACTATCATGTCTCTTTGAGTTTGAATCTATATTTATTCACACCAGCTCTTGAAAACAAAGTGATGTCATGCCGCACGCGTTGCTGTTTCTGTGTGGAGTCAAAAGGGTCTAACTCTGTGCCACCGCATAACAAAAGATGTGTTAAAAATTAATGAGAATATATATATATCCGAGTCCTGATAGGGAGGTAACGTCCGATTCCGATCGAGTCTGAAACCACGCGATCGGGCCCGATTTCCGATCACGTGATCGGATCTGGACATCCCTAATATTATGTTATATTATTACATTATATTGTATTGTATTATATTATATTATATTATATTATATTATAGCTAAAAAACAATGCATTAACAAATGTTAAACTGAATCTTATTGCACAGTAAAAAAAAAAATAAATAAATAATATGTGATGAATTTTTATTGACACATGCAATAAACCTAAGTGACCATTTTCTCTCTGATTAAAGTGCACTTCAAGAAGGGGTGGCACCTATGAAACAGTGCTGCAAAGGATTCTGCATCGACATCCTTAAGCGACTGGCCAGAATTGTCGGCTTTACCTATGACCTCTACTTGGTGACCAATGGGAAACATGGAAAAAAGATTGATGGAGTTTGGAACGGGATGGTGGGAGAGGTGAGGGAAGCTTTTTGTGTTGTTCACCTATTTTAAACCAGCCAAGCTTGTTGTATTCCCTTCAGTGCCTCTTTTTATTCACTGCACTGATGAGTACTGTAAGTCCCCTGGATGCACTGTCAGCGATATCACAGAAAAGACTTCACTTGAATATGTAAATACAGGCATTAAGTGGAGAGAGGACTACAGATTAAAGGCAAGACTGCTGTTCTCTTTAGTATTAGTACTCATGATGATCAAACACTGTGGTTATGGGATAGTTAAGGTCATGGTGCAGTGTTTTTGAAGAAGTTGCAATATGGAAACAATTTGAGCCTTTGACATGTTTCCGTGTTATTTGAATACATGAGGATGTATTTGACTGTGTGGTTGAGTGAGTGTCTTATCCAGGGGTTTCAACTCTGAGGCAGGGGTTTGCAAACATTTTAACACCATGTACCTGATGAAAATGAAGATTCTCTTGAGATGGACCACTTTCCTATAAAGTGTAAAAACAGTAATAAATTTTCATGCATAAAGACCCATTTTGGTGAAAATAGTAAGTGTGATATTATCAAAGACAATACGTTGTTTCCAAAGTTAATTAACTGGCTTTTATAATGGCATTTCTATTTAAAAATGTGATATATGCCTGTGATGGCAAAGCTGAATTTTCCAGTGTCACATGATTTTCCTTCCTTCCTTCTTACTGGTGTTGATAACAGTTGTGCTGATTAATGATAAATGTAATGCATCCTCGCTGAATAAAAGTATTAATTTCTTTTTTAAAATAAATCTTACTTGCTCAAAACTTTTGAGTGGTAGTGTATGAATTTTAAGTAACTTAAAATTTCGTAACATTTCTTTCCCTGGTTTCATTTTTTAAACCATTTTATAAAGTAGTAATGTTAATCAATGTTCTTAATGAAAGTTAAAGGGTTGATGGAAAGCTCAAGGCTTTTCTTATCAGGGATACATGAGAGGCTGAAACCCCCTGCTCTTTGTAAAGAGTTTGAACATGTAATTCCTGCACAGTGCATGATGTAACAGAGAAGTCACTTGTTGGCCTGTTTGATGACAATTCCCACCCGTTTTTGTCGGCCTCCAGGATTACTGAAACACTCTGAAACCTTTTAACATAGTGCCAAGGGATTCTGCTAATGGGTCACACACACATACTGTACACAGAGGTATCCAAGAAAAGGCTTGAAGCCAGCCAAAAACAACTTGCGAATGTATGCGAGTATGTATGACAGACAGGAGGGTTGTTGTCTTGAGAGCGAGACCCTGCTGTGGCGCTCACACCATGGAGTGACGCCTGTTCGAGACAGTTGCTAGGGAATGGAAACAGCTCTTTTCACTGTCTCATTCCTTCTTCATTTCCATTCTTCTGCTCTTACTATTTATCATGGTATCGTATGTGTTTTTTCCTCTTCTCTGCTCTTCGGCTTTTTCTGTGACGACATTGTTTTCTTTCTTTTAATCTTTTCCTTTCTCTCTCTCCCTCTGCCTTGCTCTCTTTTGGTCTCTTCGCTGCATGTTTTGATGTCCAGCCAATCAGCTGTCAGCACAGCCCCTGTAGGCGCAGTGCTAAGGGTTATTTTCTCAGGCTGCAAGAGTGTGTATGTGCGTGAATGGCTTTGATCTTCTATCTACGACAGGTCCACATTTCCCTTGTGCACCATGCCGGCCTGCAGCAGGACCGGGGCTTTGGCATGCTCACAAGGAAACAACTTCATCGATATTTTTCCACAGTCTCTGCAGACCAACAAAAATGCTCACTTTCCACAAGGATGCAAAAGCTCTTGCTGCACTCTGGAAATTATACTACCTTAACAAGCTCTTCTCCCACACACACATTTATACGTCCAGGAAGGTGCACGTCTTTTCGGAATCATTGCAGCGTTCAAGCTGTCAGAGAAGATTTGGGAAAGCTTGTAACTTGCATGACTTTAGGCAGTGAGTCAACTCTGCACTGTCGCCATAAATCCCGTTCCTCTGCATCATGAGCTTTCCACACCATTCAGGAATATAAAACAGAATGCAAAGTGAGAAAAGAGCCGCACTGGAAAGTAAAGATGTTAATGTTGTCCCTCCTTTTTGGTATTCCCAGACATGCTTTTTCTCTGTATGGGGTATACTGTCTCGAGATGGATGACCTGCCTCCTGTAGCATCTTGGTGTGCAGGCTTCTCACTACACTATCTGCTCGACCAATTTATGGATACTGGAATGCAGCCAGTACGTGGATTGAATATTAATTAGAGATCGAGGTTCACTGAATTTGCAGATAGACCACCTGTTACTTACCACATATGGCTCATGTGTTCAGGCAAAATGTTGATTTCTTGCTGAGGACTCACCTCCATATCACCATATCGTGATAGTTCTAATGAAAACTGGCTAGTGGATTTTGCATGCTGAGCCACTCCCAGTGCACACGGGTATATAAGGCAACAGCAAGGATCCACTTATTAGGTTTTACGCTGAGGAGCCGAGAACGTGTCCCAGCAGCAGCGAATGGTTGAAGGTTATGACATGGGGACATAATGTATCCTTTCCCTCCATCAGGGAACGAGGGTCACGTACATAACCCAAGACGTTCCCTATCTGTCTGTAACTACACTGTAATGCCACAACCTGAACACCGTCAAAACCCTGAGGCACTGCAAATGTTGGCTGTATCATATCAAGACAAAAGCTACACTAAGATCCTAACCTTCCCAAAGCCCCAGTGCAAATTCACTGACCTTGATACTGCAGGGGACCAACGGTGAATACATCGCAGCTGGAGAAGGCCATGTTGCTGCTCCGACCACAAAAAAAGATTTCACCTTCTGTGAAAGATTGCTTCAAATCTTCCATGTTAGTTCTTTCAGCCTGGATTGATGGGGAGGCGGGCCTTCATGAAAAGGTCACTACAGAGACCACATTCTACCTGTAGGGAGGTGACATGTGGAGATACTGATATGGGCTGACCCAGGTGGCAGTACTACATATGTAATGGGTCTCTGAGGCAGGTTTTACCAAACTTAGGGATGGAACAACTGCCAGAAGAGACTGACAGAGCGGGTCTGTGAAGAGAATACACAGACTTACGAGAGGGAAACGTTACCGTGGAAGTATACACATATGGGATTACCCATATTGAATCACACCATATGGACTCTTAGCCCAGCACAGTGGCTGACTGGGACTCTGGGCATGCTAACACCAGTACTGAGCCTGGCATGAGACTGCTCCACCTAGTCTGACTGCCGGGGGTGCTGGAGGAAGCTTGACCAGGGTTTGCCAACCAGGGAACTCTACTGGGAGAAGAAAGGCACTTACATCCCCTTGTTAAAGGGGAATTGTGCAGCTAGCTTGACACCGAACCAGTTCTTCCCGCCAATTACCTGTTACCCAAGGTTGTAAGACCTTGCAAAGGTGTTAGGTTTCACCCATCTCGCAGCTTGACAGATGTCCGCCAGAGAGGCACTGTGCGACAACGCCCAGGAAGAGGCAGCACTACAAGTGGAGTAAAGCTCTCATCCCCATGGAGCACGGCTGGAATCCACTATCCAGTGGGTCAACCTATGCTTGTAAATAGCCTTCCTTTTCTGCTAACCTTCAAAGCAGACAAAGAGCTGCTCAGAGCTTCTGAAGCTCTGGGTGCAGTCCACGTATATGTGTAACGCTCTTACGGGACACAGCAACACCAAGGCTGGATCTGCCTCCTCCGGGGGCAGCACTTGTATGTTCACCACCTGATCTTGGAAGGGAGTGGTGGGAACCTTGGGCACGTATCGAGGCCGGGGTCTCAGGCCAGCATGGGAGTAGACATTCTTCACTTACCGAAAATACTTGGAGGTCACAGAACCTCTTGATGGAAGTGAACGCGATCAGGAGCACTGTATTTAGAGACAGGCACTTCAGCTCAACTTAATCAAGCGGCTGAAAGGGGCCCCTCTGAAGTCCAGTCAGGACAACAGAGAGATCCCAGGAGGGTATCAGGGGTTTCCTAGGAGGATTTAACTTTCTGGCACCCCTCAGGAACCTAACGATCAGGTGTTGCTTCACCAGGGACTGGCTATCCACTGCATCGTGATGTGCTGTGATAGCTGCAACATACACTTTCAAGGTGGAGGATGACAGCCTATTCTCCAACTTTTCTTGCAGGAAAGAAAGCACAATTCTAATCGAGCATCTCCACACTGTAAACCCTAATGTTGTCTTGACTTAAAAAATCAAGTAATGTTGACTAAACATTACTTAAAATTTTGCGTTTTGGCCCTGTCACTTAAAAATATGAGTTAATTTAACTAATTTACCTTCAAAATGCATAAACTTAAGATTTCAAGTGTTGTGAGCTCAAAATCATGAGTAATCCTTTGGAAAAACTCGACGTCACTCTGTTCTTCCTTTAATGTGATTGGCCATGGGAGGAATTCTGCCTAGCAACAAGGGAACAAATGCATTGATTGGTGGATTACAAAATTCGTCCTTTTGGTCTGTTTGGTTTGCTGAACTACATTTCAAGAGGACGTTTTTTTTAGTGTATTATGTTAGGTGAGTAAAGTTATGTAGATATAAAGTTGTTTTGCATGATTTCTACTAGTGAAATATGTTATCCTTGTGGTACGTGATTTTGATATGGTAAAATACTACAATAACGACAACTTCGTATTTGATGAAGTGGCCCAATCGTTTTCCTTTGAGAGAAAGAACATGGCAGCTAACGTTACTGCTTAACTCGTTAGACCAATACACTGAAAACCCTAATAAGTTGACTGAACTAAATTGATTGAGTAAACTCGTTGCCTCAATTTAATTGAGTAATGGAGTCTCCCAAAACTTACATATTTAAGTTTATTTAACTTGACGCTTTTGTAGAAAACCCTAATAAGTTGACTGAACTAAATTGATTGAGTAAACTCGTTGCCTCAATTTAATTGAGTAATGGAGTTTCCCAAAACTTACATATTTAAGTTTATTTAACTTGACGGTTTTGTAGATTGTACTTAAATCACTCAGTTCACCAAACTTGGTGCTTATTTAATGTACTTAAACGATTATGTTCACTTAACTTGGTATTAATTTCAAGTGTACTTATATATTTAAGTTAACTCAACATGTAAATTTAACTAAAAATTATGTTCTTAATTTTGACCGCACACTTTTTGCACACTGAAGTAAAACAAATAACAGCATATTTAAACTTTGACCTTTTGACAAAATGTCACAATATTTATGAAAATACAGTAAACCCTATACTGCACTGTAAAAAAAAAGTTGTGTCAACTTAAAAAAAATAAGGCAACTTATCGCAAGGGCTTTTTTGAGTAAACTTAACAAAAAATTACTATGTTTGCGTATTTTAACATCAACCTAATCCATTGGGCAAAGTTACGTCCAGTGGAAGTCTTTTTATGTCTTTGCAGACCTTGAAAAGATGTCCACTGAGGAGACAGAATGTTTTTATGATGTCTTTTTTAAAATGTTTTTTATGTCTTCTGTACGTCCGATATAGACGTTCACAGATCCTCCTTACAAGGTTCTGTGACTTTATTTCTTTCAGACATCTAGATAAGCTCTTATTGAGAATTAACAGAGGTTTAAATGTTGATACATTATACATTTGAAGTCACCATTGTGGTGGAAAGTGTTTGGTTTAGTTGGGATCTTGGTACAGTTACTTCTTATGTAAGCTTGTCTTTTGCTGCTGTAACAGTGTATTTTAAAACACTGTTTTTGTGGTGAAGAAAGACAAACTTAAATGAGCTCAGGTGTTATCAGCTCTTTGCTGATGTTGGCTTGTCTCTTGCTGTTGTAACTTGTGTGTTGTAAAACACTGCTATTGTGGCAATGACAGTTGAGATCAAACATGCACATCTTGCTTGTAATGGTGACAAGTTAAAATAAAATGTATTGCTGCAACTGTGGATTCACTTTTATGGATAGAAACCTAGTAGATAAAATAATGTACTTACTTTTTGAAAACAGATCACGTCGTCACAAACAGACATACAGATTTTGGATATGCATCACATCAATGGTGACAATCAGAACAAAAAAGGCTGGATAATAAGGATGAGTTTGTGCTATGGAGCTCTTTTGTTTGTCACCGTTGTTGTGATGCATATGCTAAATCTAGAAGTCTGTGTGTGTGAGTACTTGATTCTTTTACTCAAAATATTTCAAACACATTCATTTTGTCCATCTTCAAAATAAGTATTTTGCTCTTGGTGCCCGTTATAAATATCAAACAAAACTTATTTTATGATCTCAAATACGTATTATGTGATGACTTTCTCATCAACAAAAAACAACTGATAACACCTGAGCTCATTTAATTTTGTCTTTTTTCACCACAAAAACAGCGTTTTAAAATACACCATCCCAGCAGCAACTGGACCAAGATCCCAACTAAACCAAACACTTTCCACCATAATGGTGACTTCAAATGAATCAAGTATCAACATTTAAACCTCTGAGTGATTTAGGTACAGTCTACAAAAGCTGTAGCCTGGGTGATAGTGTCTACCAGTGCTGGTGGCAGATCACTTAGGTCTGCCACGTCCTGTCCAGGGGCCCCACGTGGAGGTTCCAGAGATCTGGACGTGGGTGCTGTATGGTGCCCAGACCTTGAGAAATGAGGTTCAATTAAGTTTTTGAAATTATGCAGCACTTTATATTAAACATATTCAAAGATGGTTGAGCATATAATTTCAGTTGGTCAAAGTGCTTGTGCCATTGAATGTGAGTTTTGTTATTATCTGTAAATATTATAAAACTGTTACAGTTCTTGTAGAAATATCATTACTAGTTTTACATGTAAATGTTTTATTACATTTCATGAATTTTACATTAATGTACATCTAATTTTAATGTCCAACAACTAATATTCACTTGCATTCATTTTTAATATATATCATTTACAGAAAGCACATTAAATTGCATAAGCACTTTGACCATATGTAACTGTGTTCAGCAACTTTGTTTTGTGGCCTTTTTTGATCCATAATGCATTTTTCACGTCAGAGCTGTGGCACAGAGTGTAGTTGCTCCAGACATATGAAATACTGTTGCACTCATGGGGGCCAGGGTTCTAGTCATGACCCAGTCCTGGTCCCTTTCTCACTTCCTGTATTTTCTTGTTGCTTCTTCACTATCCTATTATATATAATTATTGCAGTACTCATTCACACATTAGCATATTTTAGCTTGGTAGGTAGTTACCTACCTTTCAGTCTCTCGATCCTCTGCAAGTCTCAGTTGCCACATGTTCTCTGAGCAAATCTGAGGTTCCCAAGAAGATCAAAGGTAGGGAAATCTCCACCTCAGCCAGTCTGTGACATTTTGGATGTGTTCAAATCCATTAGTCCATTAGTCTAGCCTCTTTGTCAGGTCGGTATATGACACAAACAAGGAATAATCAGTAAAACTTTACCGGGGCACAGCAGAATTTTACTAGGTGTATTGCTCCTGTAAAGAGTCCCTATAAATCCTCTAAATAAAACTTTCCTACTGCTAATAAAAGTGGCAAAAGGGCAAAAATACAATCTTCCACTACTCCTGTTCACTAGGTTGTGTACAAGCGGGCAGACATGGCGATCGGCTCTCTCACTATCAACGAGGAGAGGTCAGAGGTCGTGGACTTCTCTGTGCCCTTTGTGGAGACGGGCATCAGTGTCATGGTCTCTCGCAGTAATGGAACCGTGTCTCCCTCTGCATTTCTTGGTGAGTTTGTGTCTCATGTGAGCCATAATGCTGCATCATATTTGACTTTAATCAGTCTCTGCTGCATGTGATTATGATGTATGACTTTCCAGGTACTGGTGCATATAATTTCAGAGATCATCAATCAGACTTACAGTTCCCTTTCAAAACAAACTATTCATCACTCTTCCGTGAGAAGAACTAAATCAACATTTTTCAAACAGAATCAGTGCTGTAGATTTATTTATTTATTTATATATCTTTTAATTTATATTTTATTTTATATTTTATTTTAATTTAGAGCATAGAGCTAGCAACATCAAATTAATGAGTTCAATTCGCAGAGATTGCATGAACAGATAAAAATATATCGCTTTGAATAGTTGCAATAGTCAAAGTAGCTTGAAGTGTCTGCCAGATGTGCATTTTATTTTATTTTATTTTATTTTAGAGCATAGCACTAGCAAAGTTGAGGTCATGGGACCAATTTCCAGATAAAAATATATACTGTTCCTTTGAAATGAAATTTAAGTCACTCTGAATACAAGTGTTTGCCAAATGTCCAATTTATTTTCTCATTTTTAAGAGCATAGCACTATCAATGTCAAGAATGCATGAACAGACAAAAATATATACCTTAAAATGCAATTAAAGTTGTTTTTTTAATAGAGGTGGCTGCCTTTTGTTTTGTTTTTTTGTTTTGTTTTGCAATGTCAAGATCATGAGTTCAGTTCCCAGAAAATGCATGAACAGATAAAAATGTTTTCTTTTCACAAATATATTAATGTTTTAAATTCCTAGTTAAGTTAAAAAGTTAATTTAATTGAACATAACTTAGCCATTTCCGAAGGTCTCCTCCAGTTCTAACAGTTGCTACATGCCAGGTATTAATTTCTGCACTGTTGTGTAAAAACCAAGTAAAAAAACAAACAAACAAACAAAATAAATAAATAAAACAACACTACTAATGGGTTTGATTTCTCTCTGTCCTTTTCTCTTTCTCTGTGCCTTCTCAGAGCCGTACAGCCCTGCTGTGTGGGTGATGATGTTTGTAATGTGCCTGACCGTGGTGGCAGTGACGGTTTTCATCTTTGAGTTCTTCAGTCCAGTGGGGTACAACCGTAGCCTTCAGAGTGGCAAGAGTGAGTACAGTTTGCTCTTAGTCCTGCATGTAAACTTTTAATAAGGTCAAACTTTAGTAGTCTCAAGCGTTATATTATGTGTACAGTTGCTTGTCACCGAGTTTATTCAGAAGTCCTAATGAGTTCACCTTTGTTCTTTATTAGCCTGGACGTGTGCTTGATATTTGTGGTGCAGGCAGTTTTGCACATGTATAATATAGGACTGCAGACTTGTGTTCTATATTCCTCTCCTTCCTCTGTTCTCATTTTCATCCTCTGGCGCTGGCACCCCTTTCGCACATCATCATCTGCATAGGAGAAGTTTATGAAGACTTTTTTTATCAGTTTAGCAATTTTGATAATTTTTATTTTCTTTTGAGCTGATGAATTTAAAGTGCTTTTAAAATTCAAGTCAATGTTAAAAGTCTTTCTCTCTCTGTTTCACTTGCTCTTCTCTGTCAGAGGGTGGAGGTTCTAAGTTCACAATAGGGAAGTCAATCTGGCTTCTTTGGGCTCTGGTTTTTAATAACTCCGTTCCAGTGGAGAACCCCAAAGGAACCACTAGCAAGATCATGGTTCTTGTCTGGGCTTTCTTTGCTGTCATCTTCCTGGCTAGCTACACTGCCAACCTGGCTGCCTTCATGATCCAAGAGGAATACATTGACACTGTGTCTGGTCTCAGCGATAAAAAGGTGAGGGAATAGGGGTTTCAGAGCTTTTGAAGGATTGCAGAGAAAGCTTGTGTTTATCAGTGCATGTAGATCGACATACAGTATAAAGTTTTCATCATTTGTGATGTTATGTTGGCGTGGATTTTGGGATCAAAACTTCACAATATACAGTAAGACTACAGAGACTAGAGTGGCATTGAAAAACTTGACATCAGTTTAAATTGGCTACTGAGTGGATGAACAGCATGAAGAAACGTTCTCACTATTTGTCTTTTGAAGAGCTGAATGCTATTATGTTGCATTTAAAGGGTAATTAAGTGTGTATGTGTGAAATGTTCAGTAATTTGGCATACTAGCATGGAAATGTTCCTTTGCCCTTCGCTCTCAGTGTTGACCTTGAGAGATTCTTGAGGAAACAGACATTTGCTGTCATGCCAAATGAATGTACTTATGTACACCAAATGAAATGTATTTGTGTTCCATTCTGTTTGTGTCATTTTCAGAAAAGAAGCTACATCAAATCTGGATCTTTAAAGCCATTTAACTTGCAGTAGCTTTTGTTTGTTCTTTTGTTCTAACTGCCTCATGTACATTTTGTAATCCCTTTTTAAATGAAAATAGTTTCCCCCATCTGCTTTACTATTGTTCTCCTTTGTTGAAAGCAGAATGAACACAATGTGCATGTCAGCACTGCTGCTTTGTACAGTATATTGTACTGTTTATGATGTATTATACTTGGTTTTGACAGCTGCAGTAGCTCTAGACTTGTTTCTAACATACATTCACTGTCACATGTCATTCATGTTGAAGCTTACAATATTTTTTAATTCTGCTCTATTGTTAGTTCTCTAATTAATTTTTTTTTTTCAAAAAAACAAATGCAACATCAGTTTCAATCACTGTTTCATACTGTGTTTCCCTCTCTCAGTTTCAGCACCCCACAGAGGAGTACCCCCCTCTGAAATTTGGAACTGTCCCTAACGGAAGCACAGAGAAAAACATCCGCAGTAACTATCCAGACATGCACCAGTACATGATCAAATACAACCAGAAAAGTGTGGAGGATGCCATCTCCCACCTCAAGACTGGGTCTGTGCTGGGTTTCTTACTCTCACTGACTTCCTGTATTCTGATTCTCAAAAAGTTTTGAATATTGTTTTGTATCATGCTTTTTTTTATTTAATGGTGCATAGATAGTTCTCACTTGTTTGTAATTTTGAAAAGTATTACTTTGTTTTTCAGCATTTTAAATCACTAATCTACCTTGCTTTTGAATTGGTCTGGATTCAGTATGTAGAACACTGGATTTAGATTATGAATTTTGAATTTTCGGAATATGTTTTCAAGAGTGCAAGAGACTATTTAGATGTAATTCCATTCGCATTGTAGAGCACATTTATAATTAAGGGATCAAGTGATTTGAAGTCTTTTTTTATCATTAATTTTCTCCACTAAAACTATATAGTATATAGTATATAATCCAAGACAAGCAGAATGTCTATGCTATATTTAATTTTCTTGTGTTCAAAAGTCTACTATTCTGAAATGTCAGATTTTCAAAAAATTACAGTCGGTAAGTTAAGGTACAGTTAAGGTACTTAAACAAGTCCCAGCATTGCTTCAATCCTGCTAATAGCTGCTTACATCTATATTTCCAGTTTAGCTTTAATTCTATTGCCAACGCATTTATATTTCAGTTTACAGAAATGCTTGTGTTTTTTAGTTTCTGTCTCTGTAACATTTATCATAACAACATTAACCTTGTTTCCAACATGCTTTCTAACATCTTTTGCTCTTCCACTCTCTTCCTTACACCTCCCAGCCCCATGTTGCTCTCACAAACAGGAGTTCCTTTACGATGTGTTTGCACTTTTTTTCCCCTCCTCCCACACTTCCTCTCTTAACCCTGTACACCTCACACACTCTTCCTCTATTTATCAAGAGTTGTTAATCCACACCGTGGTTTTCCTGAGCCTGTCATTTCCTTATCCATTTTTAGCAAAAGTGATAATATAATGCCGCCACACTTCAACCTTCCACTCTGCTGTCTTTATGTCTGTCACCCTACTCCTTCTCACACTCTGTCTCTTCTGACTCCCACTCTTCCTGTCTGTGTTTGCAGTAAGCTAGATGCCTTGATCTATGATGCGGCTGTATTAAACTACATGGCTCGTAAAGATGAAGGCTGTAAAGTAATGACCATCGGCTCAGGGAAAGTGTTCGCCACGACTGGTTACGGCATCGCCCTGATCAAGAACTCCCGCTGGAAACGGCCACTGGACCTGGCCTTACTGCAGCTGGTGGGCGACGGTGAGATTCTGAAGGTTCTGCAGTATCAAAGTGCTAAAATTAGGGGGATGTATATTAGTGCATTTATGCTGTTGGGATGGAGAAGATAAAAGACTTTGGGAGATTAAAGACTTTTTTTATGCATATTTAACAAGACTTCATTCATTAGCCTGTACTGCTAGCTTCAAGCCATCTTGGTGTAATCCAGTTTCCTTGACATGACGCAATATGTATCTTTGTTGTCTGGCAGGTGACATTTGTCTTTGTGCTAGCAGGCTGTTTACTGCTTTAAAGGAGATAATAGCAACCTACTGATGCATAAAAGAGATGGGCATGTATCAAAGATTCAGTCTTGGGAATGACAGAAGTGGTGTGCGGGGGAGAGAAATAGAGAAAAAAAAAGACTGTGTTATGTTCCAAAACCTATTGAGCTGACTAAGAGGCCAGATTTTAAGGCAACAAGCTGTGGTCAACTCTGTGCTCAGTGCTGTTTTTTTTTTTTCACTTAATTATTGTTAGAGAAATCTTATAATTTAAATAGGAATCTACTTGATCGGGAATTTAACCCATGCAAGTTGTTCAAGGCAACATCGCATGTACCTTTATAAGAAAGAACATTTAGAATGCACTGCAAGCTCAAAGAAAAAAGGCACACTATGCAAGAGAAACTTTGATAATAAGCCTTTTTTTCATAATTCTTCGCTGAAAGGTATCAATAAAAATAGTTCAAATTTATAATTTGATCATAATTTGATCATTCTCACACAGTAGAGGATTAGCTGTTACAGATTTGCAGTGTCAAAGTGGAACTCATCTGATTCAAATTTGCTTGTCCAAGTACTAATTCTTTCATTGTCATTTATACACCCTCCTCCTTGCCTTCTCTCAACACATACATACACAAACACGTATACATAATAGCTATCACAGTGTTTTGTTTCAATTGGATGGTTTATTTAATTACTGTTTAAATCCTCTTTGGCTTTTGGTGTGTCAGAGAGAGAGTGAGACTGAAAGAATGTGTATGTACGCTAGGTTCCCACAGTGAGATTGTCACACTGGTGCCAGGTTCCATTAGCTAACACCACCGCTTAACAGCCGAGAAGATTTACATGTGCAATTAACAGGGACTTTTTTTATTCTGGAAGGTTCTATTGAAGGTATATCAACTCAACGTATCTGTAGAGCCTTTAAAAACTACAGGAAACCACTTGTCCATCTGCAGCCTTTTTTGTGTCTTTAAAACGCTGCAGGTAACCTTATTGTTCAGTGCCATGCAGAAGGACTTCTTACCTGATATTTTATCTCAGGGCCAGCAGCTTTCTTTGCAGCGGTCATCTCAAAAAGAAGTCTGTTCACCTACTAACAATTCCAAGGATTTAGTACAGTGTTCAGAGAAGACATGGCACTTCCGATCTGTTTATAAAAGTGTTGACCTTTAAGGCTGATCCAAGAGTAGTATTTGCTTTAGCGTGATAGTGGTTTGGGTCAGGGTGGGATCAGAGGGGGCTGCACAGGGAACGGTGTCGGAGGTCATATGCAGATGGCAAAGACTGGCTGTCGGCCTGAGCTGAAAGACCTTGCTAACGCATTAACTGTTAAATGTGCCCACTTAACCATGCCTACCCTGAGCTCAATTGGCAAATATAAGCTGTTATGGCAAGAGAAAAGGTGTGAAATTATGTGTACATGTGTTAGAATGTACTGTGCGGACATTTGTACTGAATGTGTGGGTGTGTATTTGTAAGCGTGTGTGTGTGTGTGTGTGTGTGAATGGTGTTTGTGTGTTAGCATATAGTTGTGTGTGTGTGTATGTTCCCGGTATCACACACCTGCTGAGTTTGGCTGTGGTTAGTCAAATGGTTTGCCAGAGCCACTGGCCAGGAGTCAGAAGGAGGTGAATGGACAGTGTCAAAAGAGTGAGGCAGTGCTCGGATCTGAGCCGGGCTCCTGCTGTTATCTGTTCAAGTCCCATGTGGAATTCAGCCTACGCTTCTTCGTCCTGCTTGACTGAATTTTCTTTTGTGAAATGTTTTATGTGATGTGTCTGCGGCATCTCATCTACATAGAGAGTAATTCCCACAGGTTGCACTTGCTGGATAGTTTGTTTGGATAGCACAAGAAACAGATTCCATAATTCAACCTTTGTGAGAACAACGCAACTGTCATTAACAGTGTGATGGGTGATGATATGCTTTTATTATGTTACACAGCACTGTTTTTAGATGGCCCAAGCTAAGATAATGTGGTGCTGTTGACCAGTCCTCATCAAAGCAGTAAATGCTGCAGTACATGCCACTGTCTAGTTAGGTTTGGGGTAATTCACAAACTCTTTTTGTAGATAGAAGGTGAGATTGTTATTTTCTATTGAGTTTGCAGCAGGCCTGACCAGCTTCCAGCACAATCAAATGATTATGATCTCACCCTTTCACCGTTCTGTCTCACTGACTGTCCTCTTGTTTTTCCACCCTCTGTCTATCACTCTTTTGCTCCTTCTATCTTATTTCATTTTTCCTTTTCTGTTCTGTTCCCATCTTTCACACCCTCATACAAACACTGATACAGCATAAACAATGCACATATACTGTTGTTTGCCCCATTGCCATCTGTCTTCATACCTCTTTTTATTTTAACTTCACTCTGTCTGAATAGAAGAGGTGCTTCTGCTGTTTGTCATAATGACAAAGTCACTTTCTTCTTCTCCACCAGCCTTTTACTTATTTCTCCACATCCTCTCATTTCCCATGATACGATGCAGCAATGAAAAGACAAAGAACTTTGGTCTCCTTCCTTTTTTGTTTTCTCATTTACCTCTGAGGAAAAGAGGATATGGGTAAATCATTATGTAGGACCTAGCCTTTGCTAGCCTTCAGGCCTCTTGCTCTCTTCCTCTTCCTTTCACTCTTTCCGGATTAACAAAGACTCCCCTCTTTGATCAGGTTCTAAACAGACCTTCACAGTAATGTTTCTTTTACCCACAGGGACCTGTTCATTTGACCTCTGGCCTGAAATATTTTCAACATAATTTTCCTAATATCTTAAATAGTACCTGGTTTACTGTAGGTTTAAAACAGATTTACAAACATTAATTATTTGCATCTGCTTTCTGCCACAGCAAGGATGTTGGAGAGGAAAGTCACTACCATATTGCATTCATACATGTTTTATTGATGCATTTGTGACGAGTAGTTGGAATAACTTATTAACAGAGAAACAGAAAAAGTAAAATTAATGCATTGTATTTCTCTCCCCTTTCCACTTAGATGAGATCGAGATGCTAGAGCGTCTCTGGCTCTCAGGGATCTGTCATAATGATAAAATTGAGGTGATGAGCTCCAAACTAGACATAGACAACATGGCTGGTGTGTTCTACATGCTGCTGGTGGCCATGGGCCTAAGTCTGCTGGTCTTCGCCTGGGAACACCTGGTTTACTGGAGGCTGCGGCACTGCATGAGCAAAATGGGCCAATCCGGCAAACTGGACTTCCTACTGGCCTTCAGCAGGGTGAGAGAGAGACTGATTATTAGTCACTAGAAATATTTATGGGAGTATTTGGGTATATTGAGAAGGATTGTGACATGGACTATGCCTGTGGTGTTACAGATGAGATGAGAGTGATGCTTCTGTAATTGAAACTGATTTGCCCATATTATCAGAATATCACATATTTCACTATTATATGTTCATTTTTTGTACTCTTAGGGAATGTATAGCTGCTGCAGTATTGAAGATGAAACTGCACAAGGTGGGGCTAAAGTCACAGTTCCTGGACACCATCACACTGCCATGGTCCCTGCTTCTTCCTCACATGTGGTCCCTTCAGCTGTATCCACTCCAGCCATTGCCATAGTGCAGCAACAGCAGCAGCAACCACAACAGCCTCAACCTTCTCAGTCTTACAAAACACCTCTTCCTGGATCCCCTCCCACAGTTGTTCATTCTGGAGCGGCCTTGGGTCCCACAAATACTCAACTTGTAGGAGCTCCACTACCATGCACTACTTTCTTACCCCGTCCAGATCGCAGGTTAGCGGTTGTGGACCGCTGGAGACTACCCAAAACCGCTAATGCCACAACCTCTATGGGTGTGAGAGTATGTCTAACAGAAACAGGACCCCTACCCCAAAAGGTGGCACCTACCTGGGCAAGTGGTGGAGGTACAGCTAGTGGTCTAGATGGATATAAGCGCTACTATGGACCTATTGATCCAGAGGGACTTGGGCCATGTGTGGACCAACAAACAGGCTCTCAAACTCCAAAAACAGTCCCCAGAGCCCACCAACAACCCCCACCAACCAATGTGGCTTTCTACCAGGAGAAGAGCATGGACCAGGGCATGGGAAAGAAGGTGGGAGCGGGTACTGGTGCAGGGGGTCAGGGTAGAGGGGTTAAATCCCTGGGGACTCCCAGGCTTCCTCCAAAAAGCCAGGCCCCAGCCTCACTGACTCCTAACCCCCCACTCCAGCACCCCTCTCCCCCTCTCCCTTCATCCTTTTGGAGGAAACGGCGACCAAAAAAGCCCAAAGAACCTGGTGGCCCTTTGTACGAGAACATCCTGCCACTAGTCCGGAGAGGTGGAGACAGGGATGCGAGTCGAAGACCGAGACCCTCTCCCCCTTTCCCCATCCCTGTGCCTGTCACACTATCCCCAAGCTACACTCCTCCATCCCCCTCTCCCTCATTCCCCTACACCTCCACATCATCCTCATCATCCACCACCAGCTCCTCAACCACATCTTCTGCCACACCCTCACGCTCCACATCTCCTTCATCCACTTCCACAGCTTCATCTCGCAGCACCCAAGACAGAGAGGCTGAGGAAGAAGATGAGGAGAATTTGGATGAACTGACCGAAGAGTCTAGTCTTCTGCAGGGCCACAACAGAACCAGGGACCGAGAGCGGTCCATACTTTCTCCTAGATCTTTCACTCATGGACCTCCCCCTCCTATACCCCCGCGCAAACCGTGGGGCAACTTTGGAGATAGGGAGCATAAGAAGGACAGAGAAAGAGAAAGGGGTGGCAGTCAACTAGCACAGCTCCAGGAATGGTGGGCAGGATGGGCAGAGAGAGAGAGGGACAGGGAGATAAGTGGTGGAGCCCAGGGAGATACAGAAAGGAAAAGAGAGAAGAAACATAGGAAAGAGAGAGAAAAGGAGAAAAAGAAAAAGAAGAAAAACAAAAAACGAAAAAAGAGGGAGGAGCGTGAAAGAGAAAGAGAAAGAGAGAGGAAGCGCCACAAGGTGAAAAAGAAGAAAAAGAAGGCAATGAAAACCAAAAAGAAGAAGAAGCTGTCATTCGGCAAGCGGTCTGAGCCAGAGGAGGGTGATGTTGAGGCAGAGAGAGATGGAGAGGGGGCTGGGGATAGAGAAGGAGAGTACTCATCATTTTCCACTCAATATCGCAGTGCATTTGCAGACAAAGGCAGCCTTTCAGCTTGGGAGGGAGAGAGAGAAAGAGGGAGGAGAGATGGAGGTGAGGACGATGGGGAAGAACGAGAGAATGAGAGTGGGGGAGGTAGAGGTAGACAGAGAAGACCCAAAAGCTCCCATTCGCGACACCAGCAATCCAGTAAACGCTATCCCAACCTCAACAAACTCCCCTCTTCAGTTAAATTCTGGGTCAGTGGAGGTGAAGCAGTTGGCACAGAGGTCTCCGGACCGTCCCCTCCCTCCTCTTTACATACACTCCTCTCCTCATCCAAGAGACAGGGGAGAAGTGGGGTGGAGAGAGAGGTAAAAGGGAGAGTAGGAGAACGCAGGCCACTGCTTCTCCACTATGAGAGGGGGCGAGTTAACACAAGAGAAGGCCTGTCCTTCCATGAGTGGGACTCTGAGGATGAGGAGGAAGAAGAGGAGAGAGAGAGAGAACGAGAAAGGGAGAGAATAGAGGAGAGAGTGCGGCAGGCAGGAAGAGGTGCAGTATCAGAATCTGAGCGGGATAGAATAAGAGCAGAGGAAAGCTTTTCTGATGAGGGGTCCTCAGGAGAGTTTGGCCGTTTTGAGAGATACTGGGAAGGAACTGGAGCGGGTGGAGCTAGTGGAATTGGAGGTGGGGGCTGGTTTTTTGGAACATACCCTGCTCGAGAGAAAGGTGGAAGTGTCAACAGTAGAGATGACTCTATTTTAGGTCGGACTGAAGGATGGGGTATGGCAGGTGATTTTTGGGGTTCGGGTCCAGGAATCGGATGGGGATCTGGAAGAGGCAGTGGAGGGCTGGGTTCACAGTGGCCCGCCCCTCCCACTTCCTTGCCACCACCGCGACGCTATTGGTCTGTCGACAAACTACAGATGAAGTGTGAGAAGCGAAGTCGCAGTGGGTCAAAGAGTAAAGGTCAGAGGTCTCGGGATAGAATGCCAGATGGAGGATCATGTACTTGTACACAGTATGGGCACGGTAGGCCCCACATACACCACAAACAGATCAGCACTCAATCTCACAGCCAGGATGATCTGCTTCCCCACTGCCACAGCTTCAGTGGAAGCTCTCGGCCCAAACCACCCCCTAAACCTGACAAATCCAAATCTGGAAGTCAGTCCAACCTAAGCTCCCAGCAAGCCCAGCTCTCAGAACACATACCCCAACCATCACCCTCCCCACCTCAGCCACTCCTTCCCTCATTACCTGTACCTTCTGCTCCCAACTCTCTTACCATGCCCTTTCCTCCACCTCCATCCTCTGCATCCATGTCCCCTCCACCTGTGCTCTCTCCTGGGGCTGCTTCCAGCTCCTCCCAGGCAGCCACCGCCAGTGCTAAACTTCAGTACCAGAGACTTCGGTCTGTGCCCCAGCCGAGGCGATTCTACTCCCCACACCTGCCACTCAAAGCCAAAAGCTTGTGCTCACGCCGTGGGTCTGCCCATTTCTCCAGCCTAGAGAGTGAGGTATGACACGGGGCTTCATTGCTGCGCGTGTGTGTAAGCTCTACTGTACAGCGCAGCTGGAGTGTAATACACATACATGCGCCGCACCAAGATGAGAAAAACGTCCACGACAGTGACCAGAGCAACAAAGAAACAACAGTCAAAGCAGGGAATGGCTCAACAAATTCCGCCACAGTCACAATGGATACTCCAGCCGTTCTCCATCTTCGGTCTGAGCTAAGTATTATGATGTCCTCTGTGGTCCTCTCCTCCAATGAGAACAGTGGATAGCAAATGTCTGGGATTTTTCTGTAAGTAATGATGTCATGTTTACACATAAACACTCCCTCAAAAAGGAAAAGACATTTTTGCTTTGTCCACATACAACATGGGACGACAGACTCAAAAACTGCTGTGGTTCAAACTGGCTATTCAGTTTATTTACAGATGACTCACAATTAATCTATATTCAATCTGAATGCAGTCTTGGAGAGGCTCAGATGATCAGCATCATCCCACTGACTGAAAAAGTGTCTCCATGGCAACCTGATGCACATAGATACAGAAATGCCCATTTCTTTCTTTTTTTCTTGACACTTGCAACATTGATGTTATGCCATCAGTACCCTTTGGCTTCCAATTCAAGGTCATGCTGGAAATTTCTTAATTGAAATTTGACCTCAGAGTAAACAAGAGTAAACTATGTCACTCTTTCTGTATTTCTGATTCCAAGCTAATCAGAACTAACATGGAGCCATTTCACTCATCAGAACTTTTGTTGTCCTATGAAAACCCCAATGCCATGGTGTCACTTTGTCATCAAATAGAGATGACGTTATGTTCTAAAGAGACATACTTCAAAAGAAAAACAATAAGAACACAAACAAAACAAAAATGTAGCAATTTTTCCTGTATAATGTTTTCCCTTCAGGTTTCCTTTTGTTTTATGCTATTTATTGCTCTCACTGTGGTTGTATTTTAACAAAAGGGTAAACCAGCTGTGTCTGATGTTAAATAGTGGGACTATAGCTGCGAAGAGTATTTTTGCTAAGTTATTTATTTGTTTTGATAGCAGAATTTTTTAATTGTCACAACTAGATCCACGGCACTGCCCAATAAGATGGTCCTTTCTTTGCATACAAGCAATACCTCTCTTTCATCAAACGATGATGGGTTGCAATATTTATGATTGGCACTAGATGGCTACATAATATTAAAAACTGTACGTTAACGATTATAAATGGTGGACCTTGAGTGGATCCTGCATGTTGTTTTGCTCCTTAATCATCATGATTTAGAACTGGAACAGACAGCTTGCAGTGTTTCTGGGATGGTAAAGGGCATTTGTTTAGAAGAGTTGAGGCTATCATTGTCACTGATTGTGCATTTTCAAGTCAAGCCTACTTCCAGTGCAGAGTTGCATGTAATAAAGCACAAGTTACTGACTCTTGTCAGTGCAAACGTTAACATATAATAATGAGGAATCAAGGAAAAATACAATACTGATCGATTTTTAGCCAAAAGCAACCTACACCATATATTTTGGCAAAAGAATTGATGTCAGTCATACAGACATTCAGTTTCTGAATACCTATTTGACGTCAGGCACCGCTTATTTGCCCATGTTGTAGTTGAATGTAGCTTTGAAATGATTTAGCAAAAATTTGATATTCAGTAGATTTTGTAGCGTTCTGGGTGCAGTTACACATCACAAGAAGTGACAGTTACACTTTTATTATGGGGGCATAGAGGGATTGTACATGTTGTCACAGATCAACAGATTAATTTGCCCTTTATTTGATACGCCTGTTCATGTGGAAATAAGTGATGTTTGTCTCCCGTTCATGTCTTGTTTAAACAAGAGCACCTGTGGAAGGTTCGTCATAATTTGCAATGAAATTTAGGGCTTTTCCACTTTTTAAAGACCCCCATGCCATCAAGTCAAGAAATTACAAGCTCAGGTATTGAAGTGCGTGTTGTGTAAACCAAATCACACACAGCCGCTTAATCCCCTCAGTCAGCATTTCTTCCAGTGCCGAGAATTGTGTGTGTCAGCGGAAAGTCCACCGCACCCGGCATGGAAGCGCAGTGGGGGGCAAGGAGATGGATGTAGAATGATTGAATTAATAAAGTGTGCCATGAGTACACTTGATCTGTCATTGACCCTTACTGAGTCAGAAGGCGCTAACACAATATTCTGTGACTGCATGTACAGAATGGATTTATAATTCCCATGTAGCTTTTTCTTGAGGACAAAAAGAAATATCGCTATTTTATGTTTTTGGGAATGTATCATGTTATACTGTGAATTGACTTAGACATTTTATTGCCCATTGTATTCAGTTTTCATTGCCATCATATCATTTATCTATACAAAATATATATGTACAAATAAATAAATAAATAAATAAATATATATATATATATATATATATATATATATATATATATATATATATATATATATATAATGAGTTAAATTTGATATACTTGGAGGAATTGGTAGATATAGTTTTAAACGTTTTAGCTTTGAAGCAATTCTAGACTCTGGAGACATTTTTTAATTTTGATTCCTCCTATATGACTGTGAAAACATTAGTGCCTGTGAAGAAAAAACAAGAAACATTATAATGTCCTTTCATACATCCATCCTTCTGTCCATCTTTTCATCTATTCTCATTATAGCAAATCTTCTCAACTACTCTAATACTACCTAAATAGCTTTCAGATCATTTTTGTTTTATGCCTTTTGCTCATGTTGAGTTGTGTCCTTATCACTGTCTGTCCTTTTGACATTCTGCCATTCCAGCTTTCCATCTAGCCAGTTAGTATTCCATCATTCTGACCATCCATCCATTTAGCCATCCATCAGTCCATCAGTCTAACTGCTGATTTCTTCCTATTCTGTAGTTTTCTCATGATCTTTTTCAACAGTGTCACTGATTAGGCAACTTAAACAATGTACCTCTGGCATATTCGTTTTGTAGATTTTTTTTTTATCTCTCAGTTTATCCTGCTGTATGTTCTCTCAGTTAGCAAAGAAAAAAAAAACCAGAGACCAGTAGCTACTGTGTTCCTGCTCTTATCAATTGATCATTGAAGATAATTATTGATTAAAGTTATGATGTAATTGATAAATGACTGAAAATGTGACTGAAAAGATGTTGTACCTGATGACCATGACACTGTAGTGAGAGTCTAGGCAGTACTGTATACAACCATACTGATACTGTGCTGATTAGATGCATGATGGGTAATGTGTGTAACTGTAAATTAATGTTGGTGTACTGACTAATGTTGGTTAGGAGGTACATGACGTAGGCAATAGATATGTCATCCCATCGCCAAACAAACAATCACCAAAGGCTTTATCCCCTCCCCTCGTCTGTTTAGACTGATTGTGAAATAGACAAAGTACAGGGTTGGAAATTGTTGCTAGAATTGTCAGTGGTGGTCAATATTTGGCTGGGAAATTAAAGTCACATTGTGTTAAGGGCTGGTCAGCTACTATTTTAGATTCAGTGTGACTGCTTGATTTTATCAGTACATGGGAGAGAAGCCTAGTTTTCTTTTCAACACTGATGCATTACGTGTATGCATATCATTTGCTATCAGTAATTCTTGGTTTTACCGTTTATTTTAATGGGATCTGTTCCCAAAATTCACGAATGGCATCTTTTAGAAAAACATGATGCACATCTGATAAATCTTGTATGTTAATTTACACTGCTGTTAAAGTTTGGAGTCAGTGAGTTTTATTTTTCTTTCTTTTATTCATTATTGATCAAAAGTGACATTAACGGCATTTACTGTATAATGTTACACAATTCTATTTCAGAGAAATGCTGCTCTTTTGAACTTTCATCAGAGACTCTTTGAGAATATTAAGATGCACAACTGTTATCAGTATTACTCAAATATTATTTCCTGAGTACCAAATCAGCATATTAGAATGATTTATGATGTGACACTGAAGACTGAAGCAATGACTTCTAAAAATTCAGCTTTGCAATCACATTAGTAAATTACATTTTACAATAGAAAACAGATATTTTAAACTGTTATAATATTTCAGATATTACTTTTTTTTTTACTGTATTTTTGTTTAGATGAATGCAGCCTTAGTTGATAGTGGGATGTAAAAAAAAACAAAAAAAACTATTAAAAAATGTTACTGACCCTAAACTTTTGAACAGTATTGTATTAAATGATAAGCTTTTAGCTACCAATAAGTATTTAGAACTCTGATTTTCACCTTTAAAATCAGTCCTCATGTTCCATTTGGACTTGCCAATGAGTGATGTAATGAATGGTCTGTACTTAGTGAGTGAACGAGAGAGAAAAGAGAGACAGATAATATGCAGGGTTGTACTGCATTGTAAGTGTTTCATTATTTATGTGGTGATTGTGCATGTGAGAGAGAGAGAGTATGGTGCACATGCATTATAAATACACCAACACAAAGTCTCTATCTGTCTCTCTTTTTCCTTCGTGCCTCTCTATCTGATTATTCAGCTGTTTCCTCTCACTCCTTGTGCTGCTATAATACATAATTGACTCACTCAGGACAGACACACACACACACACGTATGCTGCAGCTTCATGGATACCAGAAATCCTGCAGGTGTTCTAGAAATTTATCTTGCTCTCTCACCCCTTAGAGTAGCTCCAGGTAGCTGTTGGCACCATGATGTGAAGTATTACTTGACAGGCAGCTCAACGGATAAAAGTGCAGCTCTTCCCTCGTGATCTGTGTGTGTGTGTGTGTGTGTGTGTGTGTGTGTGTGTGTGTGTGTGTGTGTGTGTGTGTGTGTGTGTGTGTGTGTGTGTGTGTGTGTGTGTGTGTGTGAAAGCAGGTCAGCCCCTGTGATAGACCACTACATGCTTTACTTGGCCCACTCTTATTTCACAAGCTGCTGCTGTACACCAACAATAATGTCTGAGATTCAAGGCTGGAAATTCACTCTAGTGTTGCTTTCTCACGCTGTGAATATGTTTTTTGCATTTTTATGTAGTGAGACCCATGTTTAAACTTTGTCCTCCATGTCACATCACAGTCATGATCATATAATCCCATCTCATCTTCAAAATGCATAAGGAAAGGAAATAAATAAATACTGCTTCACTTTGTCTTAACAGCTAAAAATTATTTTGTTGGTTTTTGTTTTTCTTTCAGAGCATTTTTTATTAATATTATTTATTAATAATACATTTTTTGGATATTTTTATTTTTAGCTTTCTCAATATTTTTTATATGGAATGATGTGGAATTGTGTAAACTGCACTGTAACTAAAGGCAATGTGAGTGTGCATGTGTGCGATGGAAATCAGTTGAGGATGTTTATTGCCTTTGTACTGTACAGTCCAGACAGAATTCAGCCACCAATCAGAGTTTGTTTGGTTATGACATCATATCCGGGGAAGGGGTTTGAAGGGGTCAGTGTTAAGAATTGGTTCATAAAGAATACTCTCTTTAAAATACTCATTGCCTTTGTTCATTTATCTTGTAACTGTATTTGTTTATGTGTGTTTCTGGGCAAATGTTTTGCCTTCCACACATGCCTGCAGGGGGATAAGTAAATTCTCTTGTATCTTGGTAAGAACTTTATTCACTTACTTAGTACGCATCTCCCCACTCTCTCTTCCTTTGAGCGATGTGATCTGAGCTTTGATCTTTAAAGACCAGACTTGACCTTATATAAGCCACAATCTCTGTTCGCAGAGTCATGAGCCGTGATGAGCTGTGATCATCTTTTCCTTGTCAGTTAATATGACAAACACAAACTGCACACAGTCAAGCACAATATTAATAAACATCCTCTTCTATGATACAAAAGATATGAATGAGTTATATGTGCAAGCCTACATGCTTATAAGTGGGTTTCTGTCTTAAAACAATTAATATTTTCTAAAACTGAACTTAGTCTAGATGGGTAGTTAGATTATTAACATAATTTAAAATGATATTATCTTTGTAATTATCAATAGCTCTGTTCCAATGCAAGTTTAAACTTTATATGAAGGAAAAAGAGAAGAAGAAAAAAAAAAAATATTACAAAAACAATTGAGTAAAAAGAAATATATTTTTTATGATACTTATGTATGCTTAATAAAGTAAAAAATATATACAATTGTAAAAAATAAAGTAAAAAAAATATATTAGCTAGGAAACATAAATGCATAAAGTTGTAATGCATTAAAGTGAAATCTCACATTTGATGATAATTTGTTGAAATATTGCGAACAAAAAAAGTTCCATTTTATATTTGATGTGTGAAGCACATACGCAAATGTCACTTTCAAACCAGGCAGTACACCACGGACACTACGTCCATGTTTAATACAGTCTATGGTGTCATCCCAATCAGTCTAAAATTAAAGACATCTTTCACCCAAAAGTGAAAATGAAATTTGTCATAATTTACTGTAGAATATAAAAGTAAATATATTTAAAAAAAAATCTTAGATTTGACCATAAAATGGAAGTCAATAGTTACCAAAACTGTAGGATTACAACAATTCTTCAAAATATCTTCTTTTTTGTTCCACAAAAGCAAGAAACTCATGCAGGTTTGGAACAGCATAAGGGTGAGTAAACAATGACAAAAAATTTCATTTTTGGGTGAACTATTCCTTTTAAAAAACCACGGGCATATGGTAACTAAAAAAATAACCTTTGATGTTAGAATTGAAACCTTATTCTCCTTGTCCTGGCTTACCCTAGAGACGTGTGTGTATGTGTGCCCGTTGGGGTGAGAAAGAGATGGCTGCATATCTTGTGTTTTAGCATATGCTGTGTGAGCAAGATAGCTGGAGTGCACTATATCTGGAGTTATCGGTATGATGGCGGAGAGCTTTCAGCCTCATCTTGAGAGTGTTTTCAGCGGCTGTAGATGATCCATCTCTGGGGTGTGCTGATGTCTGCACATCGATCAACACTGAGCCGTGTTTGTGTCACTCAAAAGACACCAGGGTATGAAGAGTTCTGCCACAGCACAGCAGAATCCGAGTCCTCACTTATCCTCCCACTATAGCATCAATGCTCAGATTAACACTGCACGTGTGCGAGAGCAAGCGAGTGAGCGAAGAAAGTGTTAGTAGCTGGATTTGAAGCTCACACACACGTTTTTATATTTCACACGTTTGCACACATACAGAACATGATACAAGCTGCAGTGTTCTCTCTTTCATCATTAGCCTACCGTATGCTGCAACAGTGCATCGACTTGATCGCTCAATAAAAAATAAAAAAATCAATAAAACAAGAACAGGGGAAAGACAGAGAGAGATAGAGAGCTCCTTTTCATCTTTTCATCCACAAAGCAAATCCTGTCAGATCTTTTTTTGTCCACACACGTTGTTGCACTGGGACAGAACAACAAATTACCCAGAATCCACGGGGACATACTCCAACTTCACATGGCATAGCGCTCGTTTCTCATCATTATTGACATTAGCATTAATATCAATTTGTCTTGCAGGACTTTGCTGCTGCTTTTACAGATAAAACCATTGCGAGCGAATGCTGCACACGGCGCAGAGGCGATTAAAGAAGGTTGTTTTTGCCAGTTATTTTTGTCAGTTCAAAGGCCTTTGGATTCTCTGTAGCTGTTTGTGTCATTCAGTATGCACCTGAAACAAGCTCTGAGTACTTAAAGTAAATAAAAATGAAAAGTTAATAACAATAACAGAAGCATATGTTTAATTTTAATGAGATCGTTATGAGATGCCACAGTTCAATACTTTTCTGTGGCAAAGCAGAAGCAATCCGTTGGTTTCCAGAAGCAATGTTTCTGAAATGTAATTTGTGTCTAATTCATTTGAAAGTTGGAAAAGCAAGACCAGACACAAGCACATTTGGATGTTTTCGTTTTGCTGTAATAGATTCATGTAATTGGTCAGATTCTGGTCGGAAAGAGAGCGAGAGAGAAAGAGAGGAGAGGCAGATAAAAAAGAAGGCTGGTGATTGTATAGATGCAGAATTTTTCCTCTTCATTAGTGCAATGTCAGGACTAATAAGCTGATGGCTTGTGGCCAGTATGAACTCTGTCCGCTTTGTATACAGTAGAGAGAGAGAGAAGGAGGTGCACTTTGATGTTGTAATCCTCTGAATCTTCCTTTATCTTTCTGTAAACAAATATTTCATAAATCTATATCATAAGCAGCTTACAAAGCTCTCAAAGCCACTAATGTGGTGTGGTTTAACAATGGTGTCACAGAAAATAATTAAACATCATTAAAAAAAAAGCTGCATCATTTTTTATGCATTTTATGATTTCTGACCACATAGCTGCCAGTTCAGTATAGCTTCCCTTTGAGCAATTAATCTCTGTTATTTGAAAGATATTTATTCAGATCAGTGATACCGTGATGGATGTGAATTTCCAAATGTTACGACACAACCATGCGGCTTGTGGTTTAGAAGGCTTAAATGGATAGATCTTTACTCTTTTGACCTTCATTTATCTGGATTCTTGAGGGGTGTCCATGGCATGCTGCAACTTGTTATACCTGAGTAGCTAATTGTGTATTTAAGCTAATTAGAGTGATTAGTTGGCTAGACAGTGCATTCAACTGGGATGGCCGAATTTCAGCAGTGTCTGTATGAGTTCCTAATAAAACCACCCTGCAGTTAAGATCAACAAGCTGGAAATAAAGAAAAAAGTGTTAGAGATGCCGGTTTTACTACAATATGTGTATGTTTGGCTTCTTGATGGGTATATAACTACTTGTTTGCTCACCAGTGGTTTCTCTGCAGTGAATGGGTGCCGTCAGAATGAGAATCCAAACAGTTGACAAAAACATAATAATCCACACGACATCTTATGACGGGAAAAGCTGCATGTCTGTAATAGACAAATAAATAAACATTAAGGCATTTTAACTTTAAACCATTGCTTCTGGCAAACCTGTCAAGAATCCATAAAAACATGTTCTCCAGTGAAAGTCCATCTGCTGTTGTCCTCTCCCATCAAAATCCACCAAGATATTTGTTTAGAACTTTTTTCATCTGTTTTCGTTTGTAAATGGTACTTGTGCAAACTTCTCTCCTGAATCAGATGAGGTGACTTTTTGCACTGGAGAAAGCAATATTATGGTTAGAGGACTCGTATTTAAGTGGGCAACGATTTGAAGTTAAAAACGTTTTATTGGTGAATTTATTTCTTACAAACGTGCAGCTTTTTGCTTCACAAAACGTTTATTGATTTGTATGGATCTCTTGTGGATTATTACAATGTTTTTATCAGCCGTTTGAACTCTCATTCTGACGGCACCCATTCACTGCAGAGGATCTATTGGTGAGCAAGTGATGTAATGCAAAGTTTCTTCCGATGAAGAAATAAACTCTAAATCTACATCTTGGATGGCCTCAGGATGAAAAATTAACATTTTCATATTTAAATAAACTATGCGTTTAAAGCAAACACTGACTACCCATTTGAAATAGTCACATTGTATAAAGTATATTTGAAATAATCAAGGAGGTCTTTAATTGCAATAGATAGAGGTTTTTAAGCCAATCATCTAAGCCATAAATGCCATGTGACTGATCAGCCGCAGGAAAATGATGTAATGACAATGTTGATCGACTGATGCCACAGTCCCAAGCTATTTACTAATGACTGTCCTGTGACGCCAAAGGCAGCAGACAGGGATAAATATAAGCCCATTTCATGCTTTTAAGATCATTCCAAAGAAAATGGGCACTGACAAAATATCTACTATAATTTAATTGAATATTTACATAATGCACTGCCATTTTTCAACGTCAATAAGGAGAGATGCTTTTTGGAAGTAGAATGGTGTAGTCATAACATCTACAAGACGGGACTAACTAGAGCATGCCAAGGAGTCAAAATCTGACCCTTTGGAAATATGAAATGTTTATCATATATATAAATATAAAGGACATTAAGCATGTACGTACACATATTGCTGTGTTTACAGTGTCGTTAATATTTAATTAGTACTGAGCAACCTGGCCTGCCCAATAGTGTGAACTATGTTAGTACATACGTCATTTACATATTAAAGTCTAAAAGGCACAGTAACAAAATAGACTAGCCAATAATAATACTGAAAGGGTGAAAAATGGTGTAAACCTACATAATGACTGCTTTTGGTGTAAGAAACCTTGACTAGTTGAACTCAGGGAAAAAAAAGTACTACAAAAATGTGAAATATGGCCCATTTAATTTTTTTCCAGGAGAGCATACAGGTGTACGCATCAAATCAAGTGTATAAATGTACGTCTCAGATTTAAATCTGCACATTCATGAAAATCTTTCAGATGAGAATCAATACAGCAAACCTGGAAAAGGTTTAAGAAAAATCCTGTGAAAAGGAAGTTATTAATATCCTCCTGCCATTCCTCAGACTCATTTAGACAGCCTCATCATCCTCAAATCTGTCAAACGTCACACAGGAGGTGTCAGTGACTCACTGATGATTTAATGAACGCAGCACTTTTTCAGAAAATAGGCTGCCATGTTTCAGGTTAGGTTAACACTGCTTTTGTGCCTGAAGCAAAAGTGTCTGTTATCAATGTCTCTGGAATTAAATGCCTCAACCTTTATCAGCAAACTTAGAGGAGGAAATTGGCTATGAAATGCTGGGGCTTATATGGGTATTATGCAGTCAGAATCAAAAAGTTTCAGTCAGCAAAAAGTGTAAATACTGGCAAATAAAAATTCAAATAGGTGAGGGTTATTTTACAGTCATCTATACTGATGAATTAAATTATGCTGGTTTTGTGTTTACTGGGGTATTTTACTGCTGAATTGCACTGTAACGGCATCTCTAACACAGATCTGTATGTAACATTTTTCTATGTGTGTAACATAGTCATTTTAACACAATAATGGCCCCAAAGAGGTAATGAAGGATTTTTATGGGCTTTCTAAAGGTGTTTGAGTTGTGAATGTCTCCAACTCTGAACTGCCTTCCCTCTGTCCCTTACAAGCCTCCAGATAGTCAGTGACTATTGCCTTTGTTCCATTTTATCAGGGCCCCTCTCTTTTTTAGCAACTAATCAGTAACAAAACAATCTCTCTCTCTTGTTCTATGTGAGAGAGGTGTGTTCCCAGAGTACTGCGGGCGTGGTAGAGTGCTTTATGGCGGTAATGTATTTCCACTCAGCATTGCCATAGTTCATTTTTACGAGCAGGAGCAGGGCATTGTAAACCAGGCAGAGATAGCGCTGTGAAATATTCCTCCCTGTGTCCACAGCATGACCGCTGCTCTTGTAATTTCGGCTGCAATCTACCAAAATAAAACAAAGATATTAATACTTTATGTGTGTCTGTGTGTGTGTGTGTGTGTGTGTGTGTGTGTGTGTATATACAGTGGGGAAAATAAGTATTTAGTCAGCCACCATTTGTGCAATTTCTCCCATTTAAAAAGATGAGAGAGGCCTGTAATTTTAATCATAGGTACACTTCAACTATGAGAGACAAAATGTAAAAAAAAAATTTTTTATGAATTTATTTGCAAATTAAGGTGGAAAATAAGTATTTGGTCAATAACGAAAGTTTATCTCAATACTTTGATATATACCCTTTGTTGGCGATGACAGAGGTCAAACATTTTCTGTAAGTCTTCACAAGGTTTTCAAACACTGTTGCTGGTATTTTGGCCCATTCCTCCATGCAGATCTCCTCTAGAGTAGATTACTCCGTCCAAAGATTTTCCATGGGGTTGAGATCTGGAGACTGGCTAGGCCACTCCAGGACCTTGAAATGTCACTTTTTTGTTACCCAGGCAGTGTGTTTGGGATCATTGTCATGCTGAAAGACCCAGCCATGTTTCATCTTCATGGCCCTTGCTGATGGAAGGAGGTTTCCACTCAAAATCTCACGATACATGGCCCCATTCATTCTTTCCTTTACACGGATCAGTCGTCCAGGTCCCTTTGCAGAAAAACAGCCCCAAAGCATGATGTTTCCACCCTCATGCTTCACAGTAGGTATGGTGTTCTTTGGATGCAACTCAGCATTCTTTCTCCTCCAAACACGACAAGTTGAGTTTTTACCAAAAAGTTCTATTTTGGTTTCATCTGACCATATGACATTGTCCCAATCCTCTTCTGGATCATCCAAATGCTCTCTAGCAAACTTCAGACATGTACTGGCTTAAGCAGGGGGACACGTCTGGCACTGCAGGATTTGAGTCCCTGGCGGCGTAGTGTGTTACTGATGGTAGCCTTTGTCACTTTGGTCCCAGCTCTCTGCGGGTCATTCACTAGGTCCCCCTGTGTGGTTCTGAGATTTTTGCTCACGGTTCTTGTGGTCATTTTGACCCCACGTGGTGAGATCTTGTGTGGAGCCCCAGATCGAGGGAGATTATCATTGGTCTTGTTGTATGTCTTCCATTTCCTAATAATTGCTCCCACAGTTGATTTCTTCACACCAAGCTGCTTACCTATTGCAGATTCAGTCTTCCCAGCCTGGTGCAGGTCTACAATTTTGTTTCTGGTGTCCTTTGACAGCTCTTTGGTCTCGGCCATAGTGGAGTTTGGAGTGTGACTGTTTGAGGTTGTGGACAGGTGTCTTTTATACTGATAACAAGTGGAGGACAGAGGAGCTTCTTAAAGAACTTGTTACAGGTCTGTGAGAGCCAGAAATCTTGCTTGTTTGTAGGTGACCAAATATTTATTTTCCACCATAATTTGCAAATTAATTCATAAAAAATCCTACAATGTGATTTTCTGGATTTTGTTTTTACATTTTGTCTCTCGTAGTTGAAGTGTACCTATGATGAAAATTACAGGCCTCTCTCATCTTTTTAAATGGGAGAACTTGCACAATTGGTGGCTGACTAAATACTTATTTTCCCCACTGTATATACTGTATATACACACATACAATGTAAAAGAAATTTGGGTTTAAACTAAATGTATACGTGATTAGTTGAATCATTCATTTAACCATTTTCTTTTTTTAAATAAACACTTGCTGTGTTTTAAATTGCTTCCTATAACTTTATTTAGTTCACTAATTGAGTGAACAGCCATTTGTAGTGTCCAAATGTATATTGAACATTATCAAGTGCACTCATAAATCCAATAAAGCTTTCACAAGTGTACAACCTATGTGTTCAACAGCTGTTTGCTAGAGAATATATATGTAGATGCACTGTGGGGATCGCACAGAATGAATTCCTGCATCTCACCAGTTTTTTAAACACACTATGTATGAATTACATACTTGTTTTCATTGACTCCTTAAAGTGGACTTTATTAGTGGACTAATAAGGGAATAGTGAATGACTGTATAGGGGATGGTTTCAAATAAAGTCACGGATTCATTTAGAAATGTGTCACTGAAGTTAAAAGTACATTTTTCTCTTTGCACTGCCCTGTATCGCACTTTTTTTAAATGCAAAAATATAAATTCACTGTGCATGTCACAGTGTAAAGGCTGGAATGCACTACACAACATTTTATCACACTAGGTATCATATATTTTCAGATTTTTTAAATAGTTACAGAAGAAAAACTGGACATTATACACTATACTGTACAACCTAGAATTACACACAACACATTACACTGTGATTGCCTCGAGTATATACCCTTCTGAGGTGAGAAAATTGTGAGAAATTTTGTTTCTTATTTATTATGTGACATTGTGTGGATGTTTGTTCTAAGGTGATGTTGAAAAGCTCCCATTTAAAAAAATGACAGGTGTGAAAAGGCTAAATATGAAACATATCTGTGATTTGCCTCATGGCCATGTTTTTAACATGAAATTGCCATACTATGGCACCGTATATCAACAAATATGCTGTTCAAGTGTTTAGAGGTAAAAATTATTTTGTCCTCTTTTCCATCACCTTTTCATTCAATCTGCACAAATAATTTCTTGACTAGTTTGTCCTTGTATTCTTCATTTTTACAGATGTCTTATTACACTACAAAAGCCTGGTATTGCAATGCATCTTTTATTAAAGGGATGGTTCACCCAAAATGGAAAATTATGTCATCATTTACTTATGAATATAGAATGGGGCTCAATGCTGGAAAAAAAGACCATTTAAAATGGTTTAAATGATTTGAATGGTAATTGTATTGATTCAAATAGAAACTGTAATGGTCCCTGTGAGTCTCTACTGGTAATTTGTTGCTTTCTATTCATGCCAGAACACACAACTAGACAGGGTTGCCAGATCAATATAATAAAACCAGCCCAAGGGGCATATACAAAATAGGCCAGTATAAGTTTAAAAGCCCTTTCCAAATATCAAAACTCAACATACAGTATGCCATTGCCAAAATATATATTTTTTTTATTTGTTCTTTTGAACTCTTTGTAAAAGAATCCTAAATTTTAATCATTTAAAATCATGGTTACAAATTTATGCAATATGCCAAACCTTTAAACCATGGCAACAATACAAGTAACCCAATTCCACTTGAAAACCGGAAACTTGGCAACACTGCTCCTGGAAACCATTAGAAAATTATTTTAATGGTTAAGAGTTTATGGCTTGTAATGTTTGTAATGGAAACCATTAGAACTTCTGCAATGATTTCTTCAAGCTTAAAGAAGGGCACATCATAGAAGTATCATAAAAGTGTTCCACATGACTGAATTTGTACACAAGCATTGTGTTAAGAATTACTGTTCTTCACTGATGATATTCTCCTCCAATGAGCTGTTAACTATGGAAGCTTGTTTCTGGCATTGGATAAATTCTGACTGACTTAGTATTTTTCTCACATTTCTGACTTTTTTCTTGCAATTTCTAAGAAAAATATTAGAAGTGTGAGATAAAATGGCATTACCTTTTTATTTATTTATTCTGTGGCGGAAACAAGCTTCCATAGTTAACTGCTGCAAATCAGTCTGATTCATAAAGCAGTCGAACATTTTGGACTGTTCCACACACAAAGCTTATTACTGTAAATGGCTTTAGATGATTTGGAATAAAGCAAATGAGTGATATGGCTCTATTGTATGATACTTTTATGGTGCTTTTACCTTTTTTTGAAGATTTCATTGTAATTGCATGGAACAGAGTGACCAATACAATTTCTCAGAATCCTTCTTTTGTATTACAAAGATTAAGAAGGTCACAGGTTTTGTGCAACATGAGGATCAGTAAATAATAAGTGATTTTTTATTTTATTTTACGGTGAACTTTCCCTTTAAATGCAACCATTTACCCTCTCCACATAACAATATAGATGACTACAGATAAGTGAAGGTCCCTTTGTTAAGGCCATCTAAATTCTGCATTATGATGCTATTTCACCATGACCAGAGACATGAAGCTGGCATTGATTCATCACTGCAGACATTAGACACTAAAGCTCTGAAATCATTGCTGCAGCATGTGCCTCTATCTGAAATTAAGATATACAGCACACTGACCTACACACCCTCCCTTTCAATGACAACAACACACACTCACACACCTAAGTCTCCATACACATACCTGTCCAATGACACCGTTTTGCTCTCTAACAATCTTGCTAATTATAATTGTTAATTAATTTTCTCACAGTGTCCCCATCAGGAGACTAATAACCTACATTTTACATAATTAGACCTTCAACCTTTTACTCGCTCTCTCCCGTTCCCTCGCTCTTCCTTTCATCCTCTCCTTCCCTTCACATCACCTCCTGGGCTCTGTCTCACTCCTGTTCTCTGGATGTTAGTGGGTTAGTGTTATGGCCTAACACCGCTCCTTTCTCACTTTTCCCAATATAGCAACACTATGGCCGGACCCCTCACTGTTGCCCTTCCCTTTGGTCTTCCTCCCTTTTTTAATGTCAGTCTGACTGTCATCTTGTCTGCCTCCTCTCTGTCTCACATACACTGTGACCTGGTTTCAGATGCAGATGTGAGAGCTACAGACTGTGTGTACTGTTACCTGTGTGCAAGAGCATCATGAACCTGTTTGTTTTCAGGGGGCACCAGGGGCACTTCTGACTCACTTGTGCTCTAGGCAAGATAAGACATGAAATCTTTTTGTGTGTATGATGTCCAGAGGTAGTTTTTGTGAATATGAGTGTGTGTGTGTGTGTGTGTGTGTGTGTGTGTGTGTGTGTGTGTGTGTGTGTGTGTGTGTGTGTGTGTGTGTGTGTGTGTGTGTGCATGTGTACGTGTGTGTGTGTGTGTGTGTGTGTGTGTGTGTGTGTGTGTGTGTACATATTATGAGGTGCCAAACAGGAAATAATTATATAAAAATCTGAATATATAGATATGTATAAATGTAAGTTGTGAATATATTATGTCTGAATATATAAAAGTACATCTGAATATATACTTGTAAGTCTGAATATATAGATGTAAATCTGAATATTTAAATGTAAATTATGAATATATTGTTATGTCTGGATATATCAAAGTAAATACGAATATATACTTATAACTCTGAATATATAGGAGTAAACCTGAATATATAGTTATAATTCTGAATATATACACATAAATCAGAATATATAGTTATAAACCTGAATATATAAATGTAAATTGTAAATATATATAAGTAAATCTGAATATATAGTTATAATTCTTAATATATTAAAATTAAATTAAATGTATGCATTTAGCAGATTCTTTTATCCAAAGTGACTAACAGTGCATTCAGGTTATCAATTTTTACCTATCATGTGTTCCCGGGGAATTGAATCCCCAACCTTGCGCTTGATGGTGCAGTGCTCTATCACTTGAGCTACAGGAATGCTATATATATATATATCTGAATCTGAATATATAGTTATAAGCCTGGATATATAGAAGTAAATCTGGGTATATAGTTATAAGCCTGAATATATAAATGTAAGTTGTGAATATATAGAAGTTAATCTGAATATATAGTTATAATTCTGAATATATAGAAGTGAATCTGAATATATAGTTATAATTCTGAATATATAGAAGTGAATCTGAATATATAGTTATAAACCTGAACATATAGAAGTGAATCTGAATATATAGTTATAATTCTGAATATATAGAAGTGAATCTGAATATATAGTTATAATTCTGAATATATAGAAGTGAATCTGAATATATAGTTATAATTCTGAATATATAGAAGTGAATCTGAATATATAGTTATAATTCTGAATATATAGAAGTGAATCTGAATATATAGTTATAATTCTGAATATATAGAAGTGAATCTGAATATATAGTTATAATTCTGAATATATAGAAGTGAATCTGAATATATAGTTATAAACCTGAATATATAGAAGTGAATCTGAATATATAGTTATAAACCTGAATATATAGAAGTGAATCTGAATATATAGTTATAATTCTGAATATATAGAAGTGAATCTGAATATATAGTTATAAACCTGAATATATAGAAGTGAATCTGAATACATAGTTATAAACCTGAAGTGAATCTGAATACATAGTTATAAACCTGAATATATAGTTATAGTTCTGAATATATAAATCTACATTTTGAATATATAGATATAAATTATGAATATATAGAAGTGAATCTGAATATATATTTTAGTTATAAGTCTGAATATATAAATGTAAATCATTGATATAAATGCATATCATGAAATCTGAAAATAAGTATAAATCCTGAATATACTGTATAATGCAAATATGTATATATATTGTCTACATCTCAATGTAACTATATCAAAAGCTTTCTATTTGAATAGCATCATCACTCCAGTCTTCAGTGTCACATGATCATTCAGAAATCATACTAATACTCTGATCTGTTGCTTAAAAAAACTAAAACAAATTATCATTAATAATATTTAAAACAGTTTAACAAAACAAAAAAATCTGCAAATCAGAATATTAGAATGATTTCTGAAGGATTGTGTGACACTGAAGGCTGCAGTAATGATGCTTAAAAATCAGCTTTGAAATCACCGGAATAAATTACATTTTGTAAAGTATTTCACAATAGTACTGCTTTCGCTGTATTTTGGATCAAATAAATGCAGGCTTGGTGAGCAGAAGAAAATTCATAAAAAACATTAAAAATCTTATTGTTCAAAAACCTTTGACTGGTAGTTTATATATATATATATATATATATATAGAGAGAGAGAGAGAGAGAGAGAGAGAGAGACAGAGAGAGAGAGATACTTTTGTTGTATGGAAATGGCCATTTTATTAGTAACTATTTATTTTATTTTTATTTTTATAGTAATTATTCTCTCTATCATTTAAGAGTCTCGGGGGACATGAGTGTGATTGTTTTTTTTTTCTTGAATTAAAACACTTGTGCTTAAATTTTGGGAGTCAGTAAGATTTGTAAAATGTAAGACATTTTGAGGAAACCATGATTAAAAAAATGACAATTCTTTGATATATAGATACTTCAAAAGAATAGAATTTAGGTGACATTTTTTGTTTGTTTGTTTGTGTGTGCATAACAATAGTCTTTATTGTCACTTTTGAACAAATTAATGCATGCTTGCTAAATAATAGTATTAATTTGCTTAAAAAACTTACTGCCCCAAAATTGAATGGTAATGGTTTTACATTCAGTTTGTTTAGTATGTTTGTATATTATATGAGACATATAATTTACGAGTGACATCCATTTTATTTACATTGATTGTGCATATAAAATTAGAATTTATATTTATTTTTGTTATTTATTTATTTGGGCTTACAAATCTGAGAGGGGCACATGCCCAATTTGAATGGACAAGACTGCTCTGTCTGCATAAGGAGATTAAGCACTGTTAAATGCTGTTTAATGCTTTATGTTGCTCTTTTCAGGAATGCTAAACTTCCTGTCTTATTCTCAGTGGTTCACGCGTCAGAGTCCTTACGTATGAACAACATGGCTGCCAAGACACCTGTCTGTCGAAACACTTTTATTGACTGAGGCTGGCAGTGTTACAGACTGAGGCTGATTATTGATCACTGATAAGATTTCTTTGCTTTCATCACTTGTCTGCACTGGATGAGCTACAGGCTGACCGAGGAGGAGCGAGCTGCTGGCCAACATCTCCCTCTCTTTCTCTCTCTGTCCTCTTTCCTCACCCTCCCATCATCTGTCTCTCTTTTACTCTCTAGAGAGGGGTAACCCAGATTTCAAAAATGAATTGCTGCCTATTTCTCTTCATCTACCCCCCCCCCCCCCCCTCTGTCTGTCTCACTTCTCTTCATCCCCTCTTTCTGTTGGTAAAAACAGAATCAATCTTGGAAAGTGAAATTCGCCTCTTTTCCTCACCCCCTCTATACTCTCTATTGGATAAAGGAATATACGGCCATACAATCCTCCTTCTTCTTTCTTTCCTGGAAAGCTGCTGTATCATCTTTCCCTTCATTCTTAATTTCCTTTTTGGGCTTTGATTTCTTTTTTCAGGTGCGTTTCCTCTCTTGTAAACCTTCTGTTTGGTGAGCTTGTCTCTCTCTTTTTTTTTCCTTTTCCTTTTTTTATAAGCCAAGGTTTGATTGCATAGAATAACAAGAGCCTCGAGAAGAAGTGAGAAGAAGAGGAGAAACCATACTGCCACATTTACAGGTATCTTTCTTTCTTTCTTTCTTTTCTTTCTTTTCTTTCTTTCATAAATGTAGTCTGTGTCACTGGTGGATGTCCTAAATTCTTTGTGTTTCCTTTCTTCAGTCTCCTGCTCTGTAGATCTCCTTTAATTACTGTGACGATCATTTGTTCAGTGTTGTCTCCTGTGTGTAATCATTCATTTCAGCTTTTCTTGATGCATTCTCTTTTATTAATGTGAGTCTGGTCGATCCTAAAGCACTCCACTTCTGACTGACCTCAAATCAGCCAAAAAAACAGCAGTCAGTTTATATAACAGATATTCAGTTGTATATCTTATTCATTGCTTTTTTTCTTTTTGGTTGTGTGTGTATATATATATATATATATATATATATATATATATATATATATATAGTTTCAGTGATAGCATTAATGTAACACCAGTACTGTATAATAATTATATTTATTTAAATTATAATTCAAAGCATTTTTTGTTTTTGTAATTTTAATTAGAATTTCACTACTGAACACTAAAATGACAAAATACATACACAATTGCACATACACACACACACACACACACACACACACACACAAATATATTTATATATATCTGATACTGTAATACTAATTTAACAAATTTTATACAATTAGAATGTGGGGAGACAATGAGCTTGCAGAAAGTGTGGAAGAGCAGGTGGTGGGAATCTGGTTGACATGGAGAATGTAGGGTGTGTGTGTGTGTGTGTGTGTGTGTGTGCTTGAAGTAGGACAGAAGGTACACTAATCGCTATGCATTTTGAAGTCCCAGTGGAAGTTTCTCTTAGAGTGTGTATTAACCTCTTTTTCACTCTCTGTTTCTCACCCTCCCTTTCCTCCTCTTGGGAATCTCTTCCTTTTGTTTCTTCAACATCACAAACTAAACTGCCGTCACATCCTGTTGAATTCCTTCCTTTACATTCCATGTGACCTCTTATGCATTGATCTGTGTTTTTCCAGACATTTCTCTTCTTGTTTATTCTCCCCCTTTTATAAATCCTCTTGTTGGTCTTTAACCCCTCGCTTGCAGAAACCCTGCATCCTTCTCCCAGTCTTCTTCTCTGTGTCTTGCTCTGTCCAACCCAACTGGTAGCATGTCTACCCCGGTCTCTCCATCTCCATCTCTGTCTCCCCTGGCCCTGTCCTCCCCATCTCCCTCCTCCTCCCCGCTCCCCTCTCCTCTTTCTCTTCCCCCCAGGCTGCCAGTCTTCCAGAGGAAGGGGGCTCTCAAGCACAAGAGGGTCATTGAAGTGAAGGACCATCAGTTCACAGCCCGATTCTTCAAGCAGCCTACTTTCTGCAGCCACTGCACTGACTTCATCTGGTACTTCACACCTTTAACACTGCTGGCCACATCAATAACTCCTAACATTATTATGCTGTAAACCGATACTTCTACCTTAACCTTTACACTGGACTGCATTTGTGTATTGATTTAATCCTAAAATCTTAATGCCCATTTCATGAATCATATCATAACTCCCTCTCAGTGCTGTACTGGCCTCGTAATGTACTTTGTAGTTCATAGTGAACTGTTACGTATAATCTCTTCAAATACAGTCAGCCATAACACTAGATCATTATTTATGTATTAAAAGACAATATTTTAAATGTGTTTTTTTATATAATTTATTTAGTTATTTTCTTTTAAATCTTTTTTGTACTAAACTATTGTTCAAAAGTTTTGGGTCAGTAAGAATTTAGAAAATGTTTTTGAATAGATTTTCTTATGCTCCCCCAGACCACATTTGCTAAATCAAAAATGCAGTAAAACCAGTAATGTTATTAAATATTATTTGTATTTCAAAAAGCTATTTTCTAATGTAATGTTTTGTTATGTAATGCTTTTTAATATGTATGTAATTCATTCTTGTGATGTTTATTACTCCAGTGTCACATGATCCTTCAGAAATCATTCTAATAATCTGATTTGGAGTTCAAGAAACATCTCTTATCATTATATCAAGTGTTTTTGTGGAAAATGGGATACATTTTGCAACATTCTTTGATATATATATATATATATATATATATATATATATATATATATATATATATATATATATATATATATATATATATATATTCATATATATTTATATATATATATATATATATATATAAAAAAATTTTTTGAAGTATTCAATGTAAATGTCTTCAATGATTCATCAATGCTGAATAAAATTATTCATATCTTTAAATATGTATGTATATGTATATATATATATTTATTTATATTTATCTTACTGATCCCAAACTTGGATGGTGGTGTATGTACAAAAATGTCATTTTAAAAATTGCTATCTTCCAACAAAGCATATTTCCAAATAGACCATACATAAACTTAAGCCGAAATAGAACTTAATCAAGCTTGTGCTTGAAAAAAACAACAACAACAATGTGCTAAGAATAAGTAATATGCTTAATTCAACATATCCTGTTGTCAACTTTGTAAAGAAGTTAATTTTTATTAACTTTACTATGAGTACTATGAGTACACTTTCGATGACATACACAGAGAGTGCAGAAGAACACTGTCCCACACGTGCATTACATGACCACGCTTGTTCTCAGTTTCCTCCATGCCTCATAAAACTCATGCCCTGAAGGCCCTCCTAAATTATGCAGTCCCCTCTGTTTGAGCTGCCATTTAACCACAAGCTCCACAGAACACGCTTAGAGCTGCGACTGGCCATATGGCCCATGCATTGCCCGTTTATAGACCTCATGTTCATTAGAACTACTCAGATAGCTTCTGATAGATGCATCTGTTTCTCGCTCTGTCCTTTCATTTGAGTTCATCGAAGTTTTATTGGTAGGTCTATTGGAATACAGTACAGCATGTCCAAAGTCTTGTGAAGTACATTTGTGTATATTTCTAGGTTCATAATTTTCATGAGCTACTATTAATCTACTATAATGCAAGTGGTAAGAGTACCATCAAAACATTTAGAGAGTTTAAAATTATTATTATTATTATAACTATTTGTCTTTTTGTAAAAAGTAAATAAATAAATAAATAAATAAATAATATTATGAAATATTATTACTATTTCAGATACTCTAGCAATAATAATTTCTGATCCTTCAGAAATCATTCTAACATGCTGATTTGCTGCTCAATAAATTACACACACACATATATATATATATATATATATATATATATATATATATATATTATCAGTATAGTATTTTTTATTATTATTATTTTTTTGGCATTGAGATAACTGTGATTACAGCTAAATTTACCTACTGTAAGCTAACCCTACAGTAGATAAATCACTACTGAACCCTATTAACTTGAATCCTCTTTTCCCTCTCTCTGTCTATTGCCCTTGTCCTGTCTCAACCTATATTTCTGAGTATATGATGATGTTGATGGCTCACACTTCTCAAACCTTTTCAACTGGTCTGAAGGATGCTTATAAAGAGCCGTAGATAGTCTCAGATGCATTTAAGAGCAGATCATGCCCAAGTGTTGGGTGTCAAAGTATTTTATTTTAGCACTTGAGGGATTTATGCTAAGTTGTGTTTTGCATAGCAAAGATATCAGTAGCAGAGCAACCTGCTATTATGGTGAACTGAAGAGCCCTTAAATTGCCCGTCAGATGAGGATATTTTGAAATGACCGTATCTGTCATGGGCACAGCAGCTCATGTCTTCTGTTTGCCCTCTGTGCTCATACACATACACTACAGCTCTCTATGATCTCCTCTTTTTTACAAATCTATGCAATTACACACAAAATAATTAGATGGCATGATGTGAGTTGTTATTTATGTTTTACAGGGGAATTGGAAAGCAAGGATTTCAGTGTCAAGGTAATCATTTTGAATGTATAACACACATTTTACAAACATTTATTTAATTCACACTTACATTCCACAGACAGGTACAGGAAACACAAAATAACTTCAGATTCTGCCTGGGACTTCTCGTCAAAGTTTTTTTTATATCTAATTCACAGCAGTATGTCTTTTGTTTTCATGTACCCTTTATTTTATGGGCTATCATGCATGAGGATCCAAGAATGTAACTAAATATTTACTCGATATTTAAAGGGGTCATCAGATGCTACATACACTTTTACAAGTTGTTTGAACTGAAATGTGTGTTGGGAGTGTGTGTACACAGCCACCCTATAATGATAAAAATCCACCCATTGTTTTTTATTTTTAATTTGCTAAAATCTTTACCCCTTTCTTAAATCGTTCCGATCTCTGATGCCTGTCTTTATGACATCACACAGACAGGCCCCTCCCACAATAGTTTGATTGACAGTAGTGTTTCAGCACAGACTGGAGTGGCGTCTTACCGTAGACCCGCCCTGAGTGAGCTGTCATTTTAACCAAACTCTTTTGCAGGCTTTTCATTAAGACCCTTAATAATCATATTGACTTGTGGAAAATGGGCATCCGATGACCCCGAGGCCAAACTTAAAGTGTAGGCCTCTTTCATTGAAAAACCCATCAATTTGATCTGAATATTGGGGGAATATATGTCCCACTGGATGTCTGTAGTGGTTATAGCCCTGTGAATATCTGAAAGTGTTTTGCTAAAGCTGAGGCAGCAAAATCTGAGCAAAATCTGAGCAAAGACTTTTTTTGACCCGACTTCAAGTCCCAGCTTGTGGTCCTTTCTGATCTCAACCCACCCCCCACCAACCCTCTCGCTCTCTCTCTCTCTCTCTCTCTCTTTCTCTCTCTCTCTCTCTCTCTCTCTCTCTCTCTCTCTCTCTCTCTCTCTCTCTCTCTCACTTTTTGTCCAGTATTAATAAACACAAAAATGCCCCCCCACAAAAAAGGGTTCAAACATTTAAGTCAGCATGAGTTGACAGTTCACCATTTTTACAAGCATGTAATTGATCTTATTGTAAACGAATCATCCATGCATATGCTTATTTTTTGTTTTACATTTATTCATAATTTTTTTGTTAAATATTATAATCATTTAGTCTGCTTAAAGTCCACCTCTTTCTGATAATCAACTGCAAGCTCACATTTAGATATGCGTCCATCCAATTAATAACCAATGGACTGAACAAAGTCCTTGCCCTTTATTTATTTTCTGATAATCTGTTTCACTTGGATCCATGTCACAATACAGAAGAAAAGTAATGACATTACTTCCATTGCATCACTTTAACAGGGCCTTTTAGGGCCAGATTTACTAACAGCTTGCTCCAAACCCTGTCTGCTGCAGTCTACTGTCAGGATACGCATTAAAACAGTAGTGATGAAACATTTATTTGTGCATCTGACCTGATTGCATATGCATTTGTAAGAGTTTCCCTTACAGAAGCAAAATTTATGGGAGGAGAGTGTTTAAATGAATCATGCAGGGTGATTTACTATGGTTTGTGGTAGTCAGTTAATTGGTATTTACGTTATTATTTAACACCCAAAAGAAGCATGCACCAATGTGATAGCATCAGCTCGGATATGGTATATTTGATTTACTGACAAGATATGGTGTGTGTTTCTTTTAGTGTGCAGTTTTGTGGTGCACAAACGCTGCCATGAGTTTGTCACTTTTACTTGTCCCGGAGCCATTACTGGTCCCAAAGCAGAGGTATGTACTGTATGTACTATGTGTGTTGTTCTCTGTTCATTTATACAGTATAGTAATAAAACAAACGCACACCTTTTAGATGTGTAAGTTATAGGGGCAAACTAAATAAAGAAAAAAGTTAACTGCATGCTCACTTAAGTGTCATTTATTAGTTAACAACATTTCGGGAAAACAAGTAGCATTTGTCAAGGTATGTAAGTAGTAGGTAATTTGTACAGCTGGTCATCTTTTTGCCATTTAGCATTATTTATTTATTTTTTTTCCTTTCATTATTTTGGCTTGATCAGCATATAACTCTTCTTTTCATGCTTGATGTTCTGCTATGATCACTGCAGTTCATCTTTTATTCTACTGTATTATCCATACCCCAACTGTCTCTTGCCTCTTCATTTTCACATTTTTGCACTGCAAGCCATTTATTTTTTTGGCTGAGTAAGTCAATATGGAAGTAGGTCTCACTGTCACACTCATCTTTTCTTTTTCCTGACGAGCCTTTTATTGCTCTCTCTTGCATACCTTCTTTAAAAGAGGAGGCTTTAAAGAAAAGAATATCAATTTTAACTCTCTCTTGCTCTCTCTTATTCTTGCTACACTTCGATAAAACGTGCAGGCGATGTGATATGATGGTGTTACACTGCTACTCACACTCAGGTATTGCAGAGTGAGTGTGAGAATATGTGTGAAAAAGAGAAGCAAGGAAGGGGCTATATTGTAACACACTTCCATTGCTCCAAGTCCTAGTTTCATCAAAGGCATCATGGGCTGCTTCCAATTGGCTGTTTCAAAAGGCAGACAACTTAAATTTTGCTGCCTCCAAATATACTTTCTTTATATCTCCACATCTTTTGTGGGGAAGGCATTCCCAGAATACACTGGGATAACGATGAAGTGAGATAAATGTCCATTATAAACGTACTGTATATTTCATTCAATACAATTCAAATGTTCAGAAAAATATTTCAGTGTAATTAAAAATAGATGATCTCAGACATTTCCAGATCTCACAGACTCAATATCTGTGTTTGTATGTATTATGTACATATGTGTTATGTGTATTATGTACAGTTTGTATGTATTATGTATGTATTATGTATTATTTATTCACTATTAAGATCACATTAACTAAACTTTTAAAATTATTTGGGTATATACATGTTGTTAGCATTTACATTTAATTCTGCTAGCCATGCAAGGATATAAAAATGACTATAAATTATACTATAATAATATTATTATTCAAATAATTTTATTATTAGAATAACTTTTCAATTACTCTAATTTTTACTCTAACAAGCTCGCTGAAAAAAAAAAGTGTTGAAAAAATAGTTTAGTATACTTAAATTTATGCATTTAGCAGACGCTTTTATCCAAAGCCACTTACAGTGCATTCAGGCTATCAATTTTTACCTATCATATGTTCCCGGGGAATCGAACCCACAACCTTGCACCTGATAGCGCAGTGCTCTACCAATTGAGCTACAGGAACACTACTTAATATGTACTTAATTTAACATACTTAAAATTTATTTTTTAATAATATATTTGTGTATGTATTTTATGATTAGAGTATCAAACCGTTAGCTTAGCAACATGCTTATGTGAGCCTCGTTTGAAATCAGTGGGCAAGTGAAGTTGGCACATGGCATGTAAAGCATTCCAAATAAGCCACTTCTTATACAGATGCTGTCTTAAAAGGCTGCTTCCTATGTAGGTGGCATGACAACATACTAGGTTTTGTTTTTAACAAAGCCACAGTTTTATTTCACACTCTCTTTCAGGAGCATAGTTAAAACTTTTTATGAGATTTAAGCAACAAAAAAAAAGTTGTAAAATGAGGTAAAGGAGGAGTGCTTGTGTACGGCTGTGCATGAGCGACTAGGCTGTACGGAAGGGTAGACAATGATGCCTGTGTGAAAAGCAGATCAGGCAGACTGACAGAGAGGAAGAGAAGTGGAGAGGAAGATTGTCAGAGGATGAAGAAAAGGAGCAGGCAGCATGCAGAGAGTGAGAATGAGGAGGAGAGAGAGAAGCCATGCTGGGGTGGAAAGGGTTTAGGCATTTAGGAGGATTCAGTTTTCACAGCTGAGCTGAACTCATATATTCATCCACCATTCATGCTCAAAATAGCCCTAGCTAATTGGCTCCCAGTGAAAAAGTCACTTCAAAATGAAGCCTTTCCTCTGGACCAGAGAGAGAACCAGAGGGAAATTAGTATATCTGTTTATTTGTGCATATGCTTGCTGTGTCAATGCATAAAGATAGTCCTAGAGCAAATAACACTATCACAGGATTTCTTATCAGACACATATTTAGAATCTGTTTTTCTTTCTTTCATGGCCAATCTACTTCCAAGAACTGAACTGGGTGTACATGGCGGCCCTCTGTGTTAAATACAATCACATCAAAGTGTTTTTTCCAATAAACAATTAAATAATTAACTGAGTACAACATTTTTCTTTATCCCTCTCTCCAGGATCTCAAGAGCAAACACAAGTTTAAAGTACATACATATTCCAGTCCCACTTTCTGCGATCACTGTGGGTCTCTGCTCTACGGCCTCATACATCAGGGCATGAAATGTGCCAGTGAGTCCATTTATATAGAGGTCCAAATGAAGTTCATCTAGATTGTAGGCTGACATATTATTTTATTTTATTTTATTTTATTTTATTTTATTTTATTTTATTTTATTTTATTTTATTTTATTTTATTTTATTTTATTTTATTTTATTTTATCTTATTTTATTTTATTTTATTTTATTGTTAAGACCACATTAGCTAAACTTTAAGTTTTTAAGCAGTTACTTGGTTATTAATTTACTTGAATTCTTGGTGCATGTTAGGATTTGCAACGTAATCCTACCAGCTGTGCAAGGATATATAAATAACTGTAATTTTTTAATATTTATTAATATTAAATATTCAATTTCAGTTACATTAAATATTATTATTACTTTCACTTTCAGTGAATTGATACATAATTTCATATAATTATATGTAACTGCAGAGTGATGGTTTTCAGGCTTTTAATAGATATCTCATACTGTATATTAGATTGAATTAATTCCCTTTAACTCTGGTTCAATCCATTTAATAACAACCATGTCATCTAATCTAATTTGCATGACATGATACGCTTTTAAAAAATAATAAAGCAGGGGGACGGAAACTCACAGCACTTGCTGTTTCAGCATGTTGTCTCGTAAAGTATAATGTACTGCAATGGCTGTTAACACTGTTAATGTTAAATTTAATTATTGTTTTTGGACTAGCGGGAGACTGTAAGTCCATTATATGTAATTTTTTCTCTTTCTCTTTCACTCTTTCTCCCTCTCTTATTTGTGTGTTGTTTGTGTGTGTGTGTGTGTGTGTGTGTGTGTGTGTGTGTGTGTGTGTGTGTGTGTGTGTGTGTCTGTGTGAGAGAGGTTGTGACATGAATGTACACAAGCGCTGTGAGAGCAGCGTCCCGAGCCTGTGCGGACATGACCACACTGAGAAAAGAGGACGGATTCGCCTGACCGTGCGTGGAGAGAAAGAAGACATATATGTTACAGGTGAATATAACTGTAACTTCATGAGTTTAAAACTAATGAACACTGTTAGACTTCTCAAGCAGCACATTCATAAAAGCATTACACTGCATGTCCCATGACTTTTCTGTGGAAGCTTACATGTTTTACTTGTTATTAAATGCTACAAAACGGATGCACACCTTCCAAAACGGAAGGTATAATTTAGCCCTTTCCAGAGCATTATGGGAAGAATTAGTAGGAACATTTTTTTTTATTACACTTTTAGTAAGAAAAGATTTCTGTTTTGCACAAATTAAGCTTTTGATAGCTTTCGCCAAGCTCAAGCATTCCACCCTGTTTTTGAAGTCATTGTAAGAAAAAATTATATATATTTTTTTCTTTAATATAAATACAAAGCTAAGTTTATCAACAAATATAATCTATAATTTGGTTTTAAACTAGATAAACAGTGACAGCCTAATATAATCTACATCATATAATCTTCAAATGTATCTATTCTATAAGGTTTATTTAATATTTATTACTATGTTAAAAATTACAATGTAAACTCTCTAGGATTAAAACGGAATTTACTCATGCCCCACGTTTTGGTAAAAGGATTGCAAAAAAGGTCAAATCTCTTATAAAATGAATAGAAAATAAAACATCTGCCCTTATTTTATATCCTATCATTGGAAAGTGCTAAGTAATGTTTATTAAGATCCCCCTATTCATACCCCAGTGAAGAATTACTCCTTTGCTCACTGAGAGAATTTGCTATTTAAGGAAGCACACTGGAGATGCATCATGTGCCACATGGCACAGCTCAGTTTTCCTCCAGCAGAGGCAAATGTGTGCATATAGCATCATCAGTACATGAGGAAAAGGAAAAAGATAATTATACACACACACACAATCTGCTGTTTTACAATGCATTAGCTGCACTGTGTCAACTTAACTAAGCCTGTGGCTCTTAGATCAGCACCACCATTGAGAGCCTAATGAGTACTAGTGAGAAGACTACTAATGCTCTACAGAGAATGTGAGCATTTAAAATGCACTGTTCTTTTAAAGGAAACCGGCTTTCTGACAGGTCAATTTAATAATCCAGCAGAAAGCAGATTCACTGTACAAAGCATACCATCACAGCACTATAATTCAATACGGTTATGTATGAACACACATATAATGAGTTCTCAATGTGTAATGTTTGTTTTAGTGCACGAAGCACGTAACCTGATACCCATGGACCCTAACGGCCTGTCGGACCCTTATGTGAAGCTCAAACTCATCCCTGATCCGAAGAGCCAGAGCAAACAGAAAACCAAAACCATCCGTTCTACACTCAACCCTATCTGGAACGAGAGCTTCACCTTGTGAGTCTTATTCCTGTTTCTTTGTTTGTATGCGCATAAGATGCAGAAGTTGTTGCCAGGGTGTTGCTGTGTGTCTCTCAGTCCTGTCTGTGTGTAGTTCGGTGCGTGGGAGGCAGTGGGACAGGCGTTTGTCTGTAGAGGTCTGGGACTGGGATCGGACCTCACGAAATGACTTCATGGGTGCTCTGTCGTTCGGCGTCAGTGAGATATTCCGACGATCAGTCAGCGGCTGGTTCAAACTACTCAACCAGGATGAGGGAGAGTATTATAACATCCCTGTACCTGACGCAGACCTGCAGGTACTCTCTCATATCATCTGCATTTTATCGTTATTATAATTCATTATACTAATTCCAGTTGACTTTTTTCTGTTATTCGTCACATTTATCATCTGACCAGATTTACTAATTTTTTTAGTAATTTACTAAACATCTGATTATTTAATTTTTGGTACCATTCTTGGTAACATGTTTTTCTATCCCACTTGTGTCTTAAAACTGAATATACGCCAACTCATAGGGACCCGTGTCACTGTCAGGTCCTAAACTGAGGTCTCCATGGGGAAACAAGCATTTAAATCATACAGAATGAGTTTTTTTTTTTATTATTATTATTTTTTTTGAGAATGGAAAAATGTTGAAAGTTTGCTGTGAGGGTTAGGTTTAAGTGTAAAGTTGGTGTAGGGTGATCAAATATACAGTTTGTACAGTATAAAAACCATTACGCATATGGAGAGTCCCTACAAGGATAGTAAACCAGATGTGTGTGTGTGTGTGTGTGTGTGTGTGTGTGTGTGTGTGTGTGTGTGTGTGTGTGTGTGTGTGTGTGTGTGTGTGTGTGTGTGTGTGTGTGTGTGTGTGTGTCTGTGTCTGTGTGTATGTGTGTGCATACGTGGTCCTAGTATTCCCTACATTATGGACTGAATGTCCCCATAAAATGTAGTAAATAGTAATACCAGTAAATTTTGACCTTGTGGGGATATTTTTTTGGTCCCAATAAGGAAACAAGTGTATAAATCACACAAGAAATCTTTTGAAAATCTTAAAATGCAGAAAGTTTTGTGTGAGGGGCAGGTTTAGGGGTAGGGTTAGAGTTAGGGTAGGGGGATAGAAAATTCAGTTTGTACAGTTTAAAATCCTTTACGCCAATATGTCCCCATAAAATATGGAAACCATGATGTGTGTGACATTTGTGTTCTGACCAGTTATACAGCTCATTTTTAAACATTTTGTACATTTACACAAGTTAATGCTATTACTAAAATGAAATATAAATGAATACAGCATTTATTTATCAATATTAATTTCTACATTACACTAATACATTTTTTATATTTTATGTTTTTAAATTAACAATAATTATTTTACTATTAACTAAGGTGAATTGATAATAAACAGCATATTTGTAAATTAACATTTACAATTAACATTACTGTATTTTTTATAAATACCCCCCCCCCCCCCCTCCAATCAACAATACAGTAGATCCAAGTTTTGATCATCTGTATCACTCATTGGTACATGACAAAATTTAATTTAATTAACAATTAAAAGAAAATATCTGTATAGCAACTTCTGGGAATTTTAACAAATAGAGATGTATTGTCTCCATATTAGCTATTTTTTTTATTACCTAGCATAAGCACTACTGTAAGGTGTGCAGCCTGCAGCTTTTGGGTTGCCTTCCATAAGTTGTGGTAAAAACAGAATCGTTGTTGGCTCAGATCTTCAAGACTATCTAAAGCATCATCATTGTGCCCTTGAGCAAAGCACTTTACTCTATTTTGTTCCAGGTGAGATTATCCCTGTGATAGGTGTACTGTAAGTCACTTTAGATAAAAGTGTCAACATGCAATATTCAGCCAAGAGAGTGCTGTAGAAGCCTAGGGCCATCTCAGGTCCACAGATAAACACATCAAGCTAAAATTCTTCTTTTTGACACAAACAGCCAAATCTACAAATGTCCTCTTATTCTGACTACATTCTCAAGTCTTCCTTAGTGAGCACCTTAATTGTGTCGCTTTCATAACACATCCACAGGATGGCAGTGTAGTTCTTTGTTGAAACAAAGTATGCTTGTGCTCTCTCTCTCTCTCTCTCTCTCTCTCTCTCTCTCTCTCTCTCTCTCTCTCTCTCTCTCTCTCTCTCTCACTCATCCCATCTTTCTCCTAATTTCTGAAGGTACCAGATGCTGCTCTCATGCCCTCTGTTCCTCCTGCTCCTGTTACTGTGACGACGCCTGTTCCTACTGTGACCCCGCCAGCTCCCACTGCACTGTATATGAGCAACGGACGAGTCAGGCTGCATGATTTCAACTTCCTCATGGTTCTGGGCAAAGGGAGTTTTGGCAAGGTGCTTGAAATTACATAAACCTTTTTTCATATACATATACACATACAGTGGGATCCAGAAGGCCGCAATGAAAAAGTGGGATTCAGAATCAAATTTGAGCCTGGAAATAAATAAAGTTTTAGGATTTAGAAAAATGAGAAACAATGAAACGCTGTGATGCAAAATGCAAATCACTGACATTTGGACCCTGCTGGATGTGTAATAAATGGTTATATTTCTCCTCCTGGTTGTCAATGGAACAGGAATCTTTAAAGGAGACTCTCTAGACTCAGACTCAGACAGCACTCCCACGGTCCACCCACTCTGTTCACTGATCATCTGACGCATATTGAACACCAAAATGGCAAGCGCTGACTATAATCAACAAGTTTCAGTCTGTTTGGCTGAACTTCCAGGAGTAAAGACAACATCTTTTTTTTCAATTAGTCTGTCAGTAAACAAATTATATTTACAAGTTGATACAATGAGTTGATACAGTGATTACTTTAAAGGACAAAATAATGAGTCTGACAGTTTAGATACATCCGTGACAAAAAAAAAAAAAAAAATATATATATATATATATATATATATATATATATATACAGTACAGACCAAAAGTTTGGAAACATTACTATTTTTAATGTTTTTGAAAGAAGTTTCTTCTGCTCATCAAGCCTGCATTTATTTGATCAATAATACAGAAAAAAACAGTAATATTGTGAAATATTATTACTACTTAAAATAATAGTTTTCTATTTGAATATACTTTAAAAAAAAAATTTATTCCTGTGATGCAAAGCTGAATTTTCAGCATCATTACTCCATCCTCCAGTGTCACATGTAACATCGAGTCTATCACATGATCATTTAGAAATCATTCTAATATTCTGATTTATTATGAGTGTTGGAAACAGTTCTGCTGTCTAATATATTTGATTTAACACATCCTTGCTGAATAAAAGTATTGATTTTATTTATTTTTAAAAAGAAAGAAAAAAAATTACTGACCCCAAATTACTGACCAGTAGTGTATATTGTTATTATTTAATAATTTAATTAATATTTATATTTTAAAAACATAGCTTCTTTTTTTTTTTTTTTTTTACTTTTTATTCATCAAAGTATCCTAAAAAAGTATCACATGTTCTGAAAAAATATTTTGATAATGAATCATCATATTAGAATGATTTCTAAAGGATCATGTGATAATGATCCTATAAATTCAGCTTTGCATCACAGAAATAAATGATAATTTAAAGTATAATACATTTAAAAACACTTATTTTAAATTGTAATAATATATCACAATATTACATTTTTTTCTGTATTTTTGATCCAATAAATGCAGGCTTGATGAGCAGAAGAAACTTCTTTTAAAAAAATTTAAAATAGTAATGTTTCCAAACTTTTGGTCTGTAGTATATACTGTATATATATATATATATATATATATATATATATATATATATATATATATATATATATATATATATTATACCCCTTTCAAGTTAAAACAGCATATGCTGGTTAGATATGTTTTGAAACATGGCTGCTGGTCATGAACTGAATTAAGCTGGTCATGTGCTGGTCCTAAACTGGTCAAAAGCAACTAGCTCAGGACCAGCACATGACCAGCTTAATTCAGTTCATTACCATAAAAGGACCATCTTAAACCAGCTCAAACCTGCAGCTATGCTTCAAAACATACCCAAACAGCATATGCTGTTTTTTTCAACAGGGACTACAGGAAACAAAGGGTACAAAGACATTTTTATTGAGCTAAACTTCTGGTGAGAAATAACACAAACACTAGACCAGAGTAAAACTTTTTAGTGTGCATGTGTCAAATCAAATGGAGTTTTGAAAAACCGTTGGTGTATCTGAAATCAGATCCTGTTCAGTTGGGAGCTGGGGTACTTGAACTTTGGACTTGGACTTGAACTTAAACTTTGACATTGACCTGGACTTCGATTGCAGTTATGATGTTTGTTTTAGGTATTTTTTTGCCTACTGTTTTATGAACACTGTGAATTTGGACATACTACTCAGCTCACATACTGGTTATTTATTTTTGTCCACAAGGTGGCAAAACTGGACCAGATTGTTGTTTCACAAAGAAAAGGCAGAGATGGAACACAAATTACTGGAGACCGTAACAACAATAGATTTCATCAAAGTATACTTTGGGCTTCAGCCTAAGTTGGTTGGTTTGGGACACAGATCAGATTTTTAATGCCGAACGGCAGGCTACATGAGACTGCACTCAGGCATCAACAAACACGTCTACTTCCATGTTCCCTGTAGATGCAATAAGGAGTGCAAAGGATACAGTGTCCTTGGAACTGAATTAGGCCCTTGTCTCATTCGTTCCTGCTGCTGCTAATTCAGGAAGAAGGGGAAACGATAAAGCTTTGGTCTCAGCTGCAAGAGGAGGGGGCTGATTTCCCTATCTAAAATTTGCAGCTGTGGCTCTGCTTCACTTCCTCTAGGAGGCAGAAGCTCTGACTCAAGGCCCAGTGAGATGCAGACCTCATTCACCTTAAAATACCTGAAGCTATGTAGGCACACAGTCATTTCTGTGTTCGGCCAGTCCGGTTATGTGATAAATAAAGCTGAAATTGTAAAAAACAGCTGGTGATTGCGAGTCAAGAGAAGCCCTGGGAGTGTTGGAATATTTCAGTGTGAATGCATTGTTTTGGTCAAACAAAGCACTGTTCCTCTGTCTGAGCTGAACAGAATCGAAATGCTGTTGTCGTGTGTCAGCGCAGAGCACACAAGTAAAGGACTCTGAGCTGTTTGATCCCTGAGGAAGAATGACATGAGTGTGTGTGTGTGCATTTTACACTCTTTGCTTGAGCGTGTGGGGGAATGTTTGTTGCCTTTGTTGTTGTGCTCATGTATAGTGTATAAAATCATTTTAAAGTAGTGTGTGTGCACGAGTATATCTGGTGAGCATACACATGTGCGCACACTTTGTGTGTGTGTGTGTCCTCACAAGATATTTGGTTATATAAGAGGCCAGGGTTATACTCAGTGGACAGCACATCCTCCAGGGCATAGAACCGTGCTAGAGAAAGGATAGAAACGAAGGAAGAGATTAAAGAGAAGAGCAGAGGAGAGAGACCTGGGACCCAGAGATATAAAATTACACAAAGCAGGGGGAAAAAAAGACATTAAGGGAACAGGATCACACAAGTAAATGAAATGAAAGAATATCTGTTCTTTTTTCATATATATATATATATTTTTATTATTATAAGTAATGCTCCCTTGTGCATGTTAAACTCACTTTGAATGATGTTTTCTGCTCTCGCTTGTGTTTGCCCAATTGAGTCACAGATGCAGGCGTGTGATGCAGGCAGATGCAGCAGAAGATGATCAACTCTAAATGATTAATGTTCAAGAAGTGTTAGTGCAAGGTTTCCTTATCATCCCGCAGGTCCTGCTTGCAGAGGAGAGGGGCAGCGAGCGCTTGTTTGCAGTGAAGGTGTTGAAGAAGGATGTGCTGTTTCAGGATGAGGACACAGAGAGCGCCATGGTGGAGAGAAGAGTGCTGGGCCTCATGGGGCGACCTCACTTCCTGACCTCCCTCTACTGCGCCTTTCAAACCGAGGTCTGTGTGTTCATCGCTGTGTGAGAGAGCGTGTTAATGGTTAATGATTAAAAGAGAGCGAGAGCCTGGGGACGAGGTTAATATATGCATATGCATATTTGTAAATCATGAAATATAATTGGGCTTCATCCCTTAGTGATGGAACAAATCTGCTCTTCACCTTCAAGGCAAGTTTTAAATCACATTTTTGACATTCTTGCATAGCTGGAACACGAGTACTTACATTTTATGGGGGCACATGTCCACATGTGATCTCCTGGGGCAGAAACTGGCTATTTTCAAATATGAATGTTGTCATTTTTGTTGTGCTGGTTGATAGTACACTGACACCTAGTGACATGGATGCAGCATCACACTAAAGTTTTAAGGTACTGATGGCATTCTGCAGATGATAGTGTCTGTGGACACAGGATTACCAAGACAAAGCAAAGCATGTTGGATTTACCATAACTACAAGATTCTGAATTATAAAAAATTGTTAAATATCTTTATAAATCTTGCAAATAAATTTTGTAAACTCTGACTTTTTGACTGTTGCAATGTAATGCTGAATCTATCAAATGATGGCAGTTTAATGTAATAAAATGTAGTAAATACTAAAAGTAGTTATCATGTATTATTTCTGTTTAATAATACCTATAATTGACTATTATTGTCTTGTTAATCCAAGATTTATATGAAAATGAGCAAAAGACTTACAATAGGGTTTAATGTAGCTAGTGGCTTTGTCTGTTGATTACTCAAATTATACATTTGATTTGGGTGAAACAGTCAGAGTCTGAGAACAGCCTAGCATATCAAGATTGCCATCTAGTAATTACAGTTATTAAACAATGTAACTGAACAATATTCACCTGGGCATATGATTTCAAAATGGCCACCCCTATGAGTTAACCCACTCCATTTAAAATAAAAAAGCTTTTATTAGGCTACTAAAAAACCTGGATTCTTCATCATATATCTAAAGAAATGTTCTTTTAAAAAAACTGCACCGCTCTTGAGCTTCCTACAGATTAATGACTGTATCAGCTATGGAGTAAAGGTGTTTAATCATAGTTAAAATGCAAGCATCTCTGTAAACATATTTCTCTTACCTCATTAAATAGTTGTTTACAGTGGCTAAGATTGGGACCGATAGATGAAATGAATTTGCCCTCAACAAAGCAGTCTTGGGAGGGAGACAAATCACAAGAACAGATTGATTTTACAATATTGACTAATGGTGTATAAAATGTCAACATGAACAATGGGTGAACAAAATAACAGAAGCTTCTGACAATGTAATAATTATGTTCTTGGAATGCTGTCATGTCAAGTCCCAAACCTGGAACAGCCTATGTAATAAAAGGTTATTCGTTGATCATTTTGTCTATTTCACTCTGAAATGATAATAATTTTTGTACCTATTGAATCTGAAGGGCCATTTTGGAATGTCAGTTGCCTCATTTTGCTTTGAAAAATGACTTTTCATAAGGCTAATTGTCTGACCTCTTTCAGTAGACACGTATTGCAAAGTGGCAATCAACCTAATGAAATACATTGGCAGCTTTCCCTCTGAAAGAGGAAAAAAATATGAGTGTGTGTGTTTATGTTTGGCTTTAATGGTTTGTGAAGGTTTGAATTACTCTTGTTGAATCACTTGATTTTTTTCTCCCCTGTCGATTGAATTTGTAACACACACTCTATGTGACTGTGTTTGGTAATGATTTCTTTGTGTAGCCTATGTCTCATTGTATCAAGTGCAAGAAATGGAGTTTCCTGTCAAAGCTATCAGTTGCCCAGTGGAAAAAGTTCAAGTCCTACAGACACCAGATGCTGTAGTCAGATGCATCTGGAGATAAAGTGGGCTGTTATCTTGCCTTGGCTGTTGGTGACAAATACAGAAGCAACAGATAAAACTTGCTGGTCTCATCTTACAACACAGAGTTCACGCAATTCATTGTACAGGGTGTGTAAATTACAGTTAGATTTTCATCATTACTCCAGTCCTCAGTGTCAAACGATCCCTCAGAACAAAGTATTTTGATATATTTTGATTCTTTACCAATGCTTTAATGTAAGTATAATTTCTGTAAAAAATTAGATTTTTCAGCCATAATGTGATCACAAGATCTTATTTCTATTCATGAACTTTTGTCATTTAATTTGACTGATTGCTAATCTGCTGTGACATTTGCTGTATTATTTACTTGCACAACATGAGAACAAGCAAACTGATGGATGATTCATTTTTGATTCCTATTAGTATGATGAAATTGCATATCTGCTGATTACTGATGATGAGTTTTGTGTTGTAGGATCGTCTGTATTACGTCATGGAGTACGTGAACGGTGGTGATCTTATGTTTCACATCCAAATCGTTGGCAAGTTTAAAGAACCGCATGCCGCGTGAGTTCAGCACAGCGTTTAATCATAAAGGATTAGTTCACCGAAAAAAAAAAAATAAACATCTGCTGATAATGTACTCACCCTTTTTGAGAAATTTGGAGAAATTTACTATTACATCACTTGCTCACCAGTTGATCCTTTGCAGTGAATGGGTGCCGTCAGAGTCCAAACAGCTGATAAAAACATCACAATAATCCACAACAATTTCTTTAATCGTACTTGCTTTTTCACTTTTTGTACTGTTGAAGTACTTCTTTTTTTTCGGTTTCTAAATACACCTGTTTAGTGTCATCCTGTCTTGCAGTGGAAGAATGTGTTTTTAATGAGAGATTTTCTTGTTGGCAGGTTCTATGCTGCTGAGATCGCGGTGGGTCTGTTCTTCCTGCACAACAAAGGCATCATATACAGGTACAAGACATGATGACAGTCTCCTGTCACAACCACACCATATGTTACAGGCACTTAATATTCTCTCGCTTTCTCTGGTCTGCAGAGATCTAAAGCTGGACAATGTCCTGCTGGACAGTGAAGGACACATAAAGATAGCAGACTTTGGGATGTGTAGAGAAGGCATGATGGAAGGGGACACCACACGGACCTTCTGTGGCACACCTGATTACATCGCACCTGAGGTTTCCTTTACTCTGTCTCCATCCTTTCTCCTGCCGTCTGATTCATCTTCTCTTCTCCATGACCTTGGCTCTGTGTTTACATGAACACTCAGTGGATGTGCGCAGTTAGCACATGTCTGCGTGTATGTGCATCTACGTGTCTCTGTGTGATTTCATTTAGGTTCACTGCGGTGTTTACCACACGGCGACATGATGGACATCCCGCTCGAGTGATGTATGTGCTAAATCGTCAATGTTTGTGTTTTGCTGTGTGATGGATGGAAAGGCGATGTGAATGTGGGTCTAGCATCAGTACTGTATTATCCCAGCAGTTAAACTGGCTCACATTGATCACATTATGTAAAAAAAAAAAAAAAAAAAAAGTCATTGATCTTTGTGTCCCTGTCATTTTGAAAAGATGCAATATGTGTCCCTGCAGGCAAGGAAATTAATCTCTTTCTCACGCTGTGACACACACTAATGGCTGACACAGAGACACTGGCATATTTATTGTGTAATTATCTTTAATATGATTTTCATGAGCTTATCTGCACAGTGAAGGACTGTAATAGCATCCATCTAGCTATGTAATGGGAATATTTCTAATTTATATGATTTTGAGAATCACTTAAAGGTCCCGTTTTTCGTGCTTTTTTGAAGCTTTGATTGTGTTTACAGTGTGCAATATAACATGTGTTCGTGTTTCGCGTGTAAAAAAAACAGTATTTTTCACACAATTCACCTATCTGTATACCGCTGTTTTCACTGTCATAAAAACGGGCTGATGACTTCCTTGTTCTATAAAGTCCCTCCTTCAGAAATACGTAACGAGTTCTGATTGTGCTAGCGGTTCCTGTGTTGTGATTCGACAGCAGCTTAGTGCACGCTGCCCTCCTGGAAACGCGATTTGGCTTGTTTTGGACTAGTTTTGAGAAGCAAGTGGGCAGGATTTGTTTTGAAAACCTGGCAATCCTGATCTGAACGCACGTGCTGGAGATGTACTTATAATCACAGGAGTGTTTTTACTGACGAGATGCGCATGAAAATCGCATTCGATTTTTTTGCACAGCCCTACCATCTAGTTAAGAAAGCTAAACAGCGTTGCCCTTTGTGTAATAAGTTACAGAAACTGTTAAACGCACCAACTTAAATAATAAAATACACTTACCGGTTGTGGTCCATAAACAAGGCTTTCTCCAGACAAAGAGGAAACTGCTCCATCTTTCAGGAATAATCTTTGTGCGAATCCGGCATTAAACTGATTGAGATTGAGGAAGCTGTCCTCAGCAAAATGTGCTGCACATAGTTTTACATGTGGATTATAATTTTCGGGAACCGAGTTAAACAAATTGTAACCATTAATCTCCAAGAACAGTGTCCCTGGGAAGCCCAAGCAAAGGTGATTGGACTCCGAGATGAAAATAACAGCGTTTCGACGACATGGCGACAAACACAAACGCAACTCTTCCTCTTCTCCGTCGGAGCACAACAATACCACGCCCCCTTTTTTGTGTATTCATGTGGGCGGAGGTTAGTCAAAAAACTGTTTTAGTGACGTCATTACTGCAGGAACTAGAGGGATGTAGTCCAAAAGGGGCATTCGTTTATACTCTAACAACAACATTACACACTAACTAAAGTTTAAAACATGGGATCACGAAGAACGGGACCTTTAAAGTTTCCAACTTGCTTCATGTTGATTTGCTCTGTCTTTTTAAAAATATATATTATATAACGTGTATTAATTGATTCTATATAACTAGTATGCTACTATTTAATAGTTTGAGCTCGCTAAGTTTTCTTGAATGTTTTTTAAAGATCTCTAATGCTCATAAAGGCTATTTTGAAATATTTACTTTAAAATGTTTAAAAATGTAATTTATTCCTAATAATTGATTTGTGTGGAGTAAAATCAGAATTTTCAGCAGTCATTGCTCCAGTCTTCAGTGTCACATGATCCTTCAGAAAGAAAACATTCTAATATGATGATTTGGTGCTCAAGAAACGTTACAATTATCATTGAAGTTGCGCTGCTTAATAGATTTCTTTTTTTTTTTTTTTTTGATTCTTTGATGCATTTATTTGAAAGGGAAATCTTTGGTAACATGCTTCCTTGCTGAATTTTTTATTTTTTTTTACCTCCCCACATTTGACCCCACACTTTTAAACAATAGTGTAGGTATTTCATTATATTCAATAAATAGCTTTTTAATGATATACATATTTTATAAATGATATATTTATAAATGCAAATGGAATAAGGATATAAATAAAATTGTATAAAATTTTTACGTCATCCCATATATTCATACTAAATGTAGTTACATTAAATATAATTTCATTTTACTTTAAATAAACAATTTTACCTTAAATCCAAACTATAATTCTACATACTGTTTGCTACCTCTATACAAATTAAAGAATTTAGTTAGAATTCAAAAGGCATTCTCAGTTAACATTTTGGGAAATCCACACTAAAAAACGTTATAACAGATCTGTGTTGTTTTCAGATTGTGGCGTATCAGTCGTATGGTAAAGCAGTGGACTGGTGGTCATATGGAGTCCTCCTCTATGAGATGCTGGCTGGGCAGGTTATTTTTCATCCTCTGCTTCCCTGAACCTTTAATTTTGTCCTTTTCTCACTAGATCTTCATTCCCGGCACCCTCTCCCTCTGTCTCTCTCTTTTCATCAGCCTCCTTTTGATGGCATAGATGAGGAGGAGCTGTTTCAGTCCATCATGGAACAGAGCGTTTCATATCCTAAGAGTCTCTCTCGGGAGGCTGTGGCCATCTGCAAAGGGGTAATCTACTTCCTGTTCTTTCATCTCTGCTGCTTACATACTTCTCACTGTGCATGCTCACAGTGCATGCACAGTGCAATCTATTCCATCTTTAATACTAACATAACCTCCAAAAAATGTACTTAAATTAGCATACAAGTGTATTTCCATCCTTTCTGTTTTTCTTACTCTCGTTCTCCATCTGTTTCTCTCCCAGCTCCTCACTAAGAACCCTGCCAAGCGTTTGGGTGGAGGAGAGGATGCAGAGAGAGAGCTGCGGGAGCATCCATTTTTCCGCTGGATAGACTGGGACCGGCTGGAGAGACTGGAGATACAACCTCCCTTCAAACCCAGAAGTGTCAGTATCACCTATCACCTCACCTGTCTCTGTGTGTGGGTCAGGCTTCACCCCCATGAAATGCCCCACAATGATAGTAAAATGTCTGAATTATTAAACATGCTCAGTAATGTCTCACAACAATATAAAAATACAAAAAGCTTATGGTTTAAGCTTAAGGGTAGAGAATATAAAAAATAATTAGCTGAATAGAAACATTAAATTAAATGCAAACTCCCCACCATGATAGCAAAAAATGTGTATTAAATAATAAATAAATAAAGGATTCATTCAGTCAGTCATTAATTGACAAATAAATATATGGATGGAAGGATCGATTGATAGATAAAAAAAAATATTGTGTACATTTTACACTAAATTAACTTTATTTTTTTTTTATCTATTAATTGTAATTAGCTTTAAATAGAACCAATAGAAGTTTTGTTATTGTCCTCATTTTCTTAGGAAGATAAATGTTGCCCAGTGTGTGTATGTGTGTGTCTTTGTTTTGTTAATTTAAAACCGTAACCATGTAAATGGAAGGTTTTGATGCACTCTGCCTGCTCCTCCTTATTATTTTCAGTGTGCATCTGTGCATGTGTGCATGCACATTTACTGGTGTTATTTTGTCTTGTAAGCGCTAACCCTGGCCTTTATTGTCTGTAGCTCTTTGCAGATATTATGCATGCTAATCTATGCGGATATTATGCTCTGTCAATGTATGTAAGCATAGCAAATACAGTAAGCAGAGGTGCTCTAAGTTCACAGCGCTGAACTAATGTCAATAGCATTCACATAATTTCCTTGAAATTTAATAGAAATAAACTTAACCCAATGGATTCTTTTTGACATTCCCACAGGGAGGCAGAAAAGGAGAGAACTTTGATAATTTTTTCACATCGGCCCCCTCTGTCCTCACACCTTCTGACCCGGATGTTCTTGCCGCCATAAGTCAAGAGGAATTCCAAGGCTTCACCTACATTAACCCCGAATTTCCCCCCTCACCCCTCACAGCTGTCTGAGAAAACCTTGATCTATCCACACCAACCATCTTTTGACTTTTTCTGCTCCTGTTCACGATTTAAACTACAGTGACCAAAAAAAAAAAAAAAGGATTGTGTAATTTGTCTTCAGCTTGCATGCAATAGTCTTAATTAGACCAGCCATCACATTCTAAAATGATACCACATTGATTTTAATCATCTTAACGGTAAAACAACTAAGCATTAATAATATTTAGCCAGTCCACTTTGAGAGTATCAGCCTGCATTATTTAGGGATCAGGCATTCATGCCATTATCTCATTGGACAATAGGATCTTATTGGATATCCCTTTGGATGCTAGTAGTTGCCATGACCTAATTATAACTGAGTACACCATAGAAACCATCATGAACATGATTTCCCCCATGTTTTAAAGTTCACTTGAAGTAGATTGATTTTTTAATCTCACATCAAGCTAATGTGGTTCTGCTTTGTCTTTGTGTAAGATCCTGTTTGGTTTCGGTAACTAAATAAGTGCAGAGAGGTGAGCAAACACTGGTAATCCTTTCATTTAACTGGTATAGAAACTCTGTATTATAATTTAGGAGTCACACATGTGATGGCTAGATGCAAAAAAAAAAAAAAAAAAGAGATTAATGCTTAAGCATATAAACTATTTGTTTGTGACATGAATGTTAGTGCATACTGTATATCTCTGTAGATGTGTCAGAATTCAATCCAGAATATACAATCTATACATGTTTGTGTCATTTTAGTATTTTACAGAAATACGTTTTTGGGATCCATGTTATTAATACAAATGACTTTATGAAAAACACAAATTAAGATATTTATGATTTATCGCATATATTTATATACATATCTATATAAAGTATGTGCAGTGTATTATATTATATTATTTCAATAATAGACATTTTCTATGAACATTTTAAACCACTTCATCAGCATTTTTACATCAGCATAAAATAAAAATGTGCATGTCATCATGTTTTGCAACCTCTATTTTGAAGATAAAGCATTCCCAAATGTTATCAACCAGGTATTTTGTTTATAGTGCACAGGATTAATTAAATGAAAGTATTTCTTATTATATTACCAATTTGGTCTCAAAACAATGTCAATTTGGTTTCAAAATCTCACATTTTGGGGTGAATTCATTTAGTGTTTTTTTTTTTTTTTTTTTTTGTATGAATATGGTTAGGTCTCAGAGATCATCATGCACTTGTCTTGTAGATTGAAAATCATGATGCCTGTCCTGGAATGACCTACAGTAAGTCAGCACACTGTGCCCAGATTGTAATATAATTCTAATATAACTTGAAAGTTGCACTGATGACAAAATACTGCCAACAGAAAGGTGGGAACATTTCACTCATTACGTGGGGAAGGTTAAGAAAAAAAATGTGTGAATTTGGAATGGAAATAATTGAAACGTACTTATTAATTAATAAGAAAATTGATAACTGCCTGATTATTGTTGACATTTCCCAGCCTTTAATTTCAATCGTCATGTTGCTGGTCTTGTGGTTATGTAAATTGTATATTTTGTAAATCAGTCTGTTTTCAGTTCTGCTTCTTGAAGTCCACTCTACGTTTCTACAGATTGGTTCCAGCTATACAGCACACCTGCCAAACTTTCAGATGAGCAGCCGTGCTTGTTTTGAGGTCGGAACTAAGCTCTGTAGTTAGAATTACATAAACAACTGTTATGAATGTTCTAATTAGTGAAAAATCCATGTATTGATGTAATTATGGTATATACTATGTCCCTATGTGTTTCCAATCACAATAAATGATTCAACCTCAGTATCAAAGATAATTTGATTAAATGTGCATAAAAGATAGATAGATAGATAGATAGATAGATAGATAGATAGATAGATAGATAGATAGATAGATAGATAGATAGATAGATAGATAGATAGATAGATAGATAGATAGATAGATAGATAGAATCATTGCATAATAATTTTGCATTGAGTAGTTTTGTAGTAGTTTTGTGTTTTCAAATTGTGAAAATAAAATAAATGCAGATAACTGAGTACTTTTTTGTGTGTTTACTCCATCATTCACTTGTTTGGCCTCGTCTCACTGGTCACGTCTCTGGAGTCTGTGCTCATGCTGATGAGATGACAGACCTTCACGCTCATCTGTGCGTTCTCTGACGTTCTCTCTCCACTCATCGCTCCATCAGTACCATCCCAGTGGGCTTGAGTGATATAACAGGATACCCTGCCTATTAAAAACTACCCTAACCTCCTTACTGTAACTGTCTTCATCTCCGTCACTCCTCTTTTTTTGTAATGCTCCACTCTTACTTTCTTTTTAGTTCTGTGACCTCATCTTCTTTGTTGAACTGAAGATTTCCGGCCTCTGAAATTGATAAAGGTTTGTTAAAAAAATCTAATGCTTTGAGAAACGCTTGCTTTTCATGCATAATGTAGATCTTTATCTCTCTCCCTTCTTCACTTCTTGAGGTCAGAGTGTACTGTGCTATTGATATCATGCCTAAAAATACTTTATCATGAGGATGAGGCCACTATGAAGTGTAATGGGACTAACAGAGAATGAGATGAGGTTTGGCTCCATCAGGGATGATGAGAAAAGTGAGCATTTATCTGAGCTTTTTTTCTGAATTTTAAGTGTACATGTGTTTGCAGATAAGATAAGATAAAAGAAACATCACATCTCTGTAATATCTCAATTGTTTCTCTCAGACTTTTGCTTTTGTCGGCTGCTTCTCAAAAGACCCCCGTAGTCCTACATTTATCTCATTAAGAGTTTCAGAAAAAACATTGTCATCATGCTGCACATTTTCCTTTGTTAAATCCAACAAAGATTCAAAGACATGTAAATCTTGGATGTCGCTGCAAAGACCCTTTGAATTATGACCAATTGTTAAGGGAAATTGCACTAATTGTTCATTTAAATTATGCTGTTCTCTGCATAACGGTCTTTTCACAATGCACTGTTGACCAATCTGTCTTTCCTTCCATACCTGAACTAATCTACTGTACTTAAATTCTCGGTCTCTTTACATAAGGGAGAGTGCTGGAATTTGGCAGGTCTACACTTTTAGAGAGAGAGACCAATTTTATTCACACAATTTGACTTGTTATACATTATTATTTTTAATTTATAAGTTATGCTATTACCCAATTAAAATGATATAATATATAATTTAGTAAAATTACTGGCTCAGATTAACTTGCAAATGTAATATAAATGCAAAAACTGAGAAAATTAGCATGGATATCCTCTACTGGCTGTATATATATCCAGTATCGAATAAAACTAAACCTACAATCAATCAATCAATACTCTCTTATCGGCTGATAACTGATATTTGTAAGCCATAAATGGTTTGCAATAACAAAATTTTTTTCTTATCAAAAGCACTGACACCACACATTGGCTTCCTTCTTTCCATCCATTCAAAATACGAAAGTACATTTTATATTGCGCATTACTACGCACAACGTCTGCGTTGCTTTTTGCTCGCTTTCGCTTTGCTGTGATAAAAAGAGAGATTGTAAGCGTGAATATGTAAGGGAGGAGAAGAAAACGGGCTATCAGTGGGAAATACGCACGTAAGGAGAGACAAAGAAAAAGGGAGGGAGAGAGAGAGACCGTGCGCGGATATTTTGCCAGGCAGCCCTGGTGTGAAGCTTGTGCCTGCGCGCTCGCTGCTTACTTGACAGCTGCACGCGCACGGGTAGGGTGAGTACACGCTTCTTCAGTCTGCTTTCATTGTTCTTTACTGTTCTCGGCTAATGCGAGTCAAAACACATGTTAACTTTTGTCAGGTGTTACAGATAGAAGTTAAAGAAGACGAACGTTTATGTGTCTGTGGCTCCACGTCGATCGGGTAACAGACGCGTTTCCATAATCCCAGCAGGTCTGTGAGCCAGTCGCATGTTGTGTGTGTCGATACGTGAGGTGAAGATTTATCATGTAAGAGAGTTGTTTGTGGTCCGGTGTAAATTGTAAAGCTCCAGGGTCATTTAGGAGACTGGTATGCAGTGAGTTCTACTGACATTTCAAGCTGTTCAGCATTTTTGTGGAGGCAGAAGTGACTCACTTCAAGTGAGTAAATGGTAGCTGAGGTGGTTGAAACTGTAACTGGCTCAGTCAGGTGCCCCAGGAGCGCGCGCTGGCATGTAGGTGGGAACTCATCATTCCTGGGCCAAGGTCTTTCCATACATTAGCCTACATCTGGCTTGGCACTCTTTCTGTTCTCTCTGTCCCTGTTCCTCACTGTACTGTATGCCTTTTGCTCACAACGTATTTATTGTAATGCATCTATCAAACATCGTAATGTTCGTTTAAACAAAAATATTTAAAGAGACAGTTCACCCCAAAATTGTGTCATTTACTCACCCTCGTGATGTTCCAAATCTTCAGACTTACTTGGTACTGTGGAACATAAAAGATCTTGCTAAACTGTGTCCGTACATTGAAAGTCAGTGGGATCCAAAAAACATGGGACCTCACTGAGTTTGATTTTATGCTCAAAAATACATTTTTCTAAATATCTCCTGTGGTTAACTGTTCCTTAAATGTTTTGGATCAAGTGCATTTCTGTAACTTATACTGACATCCTTCACACTTTAAAGGGACCGTTCCAGAAAAAAAAAACCTGGAAGTAACCAACACTGTTCATAATATCATGTGTTCAACAGAACATACTATGTGTGGCTCCAAGTTCAAGGGAGTTTGAAATATAGGAGAATTAATCAAGAGTCAAGATCAAACAAAATAATTTGCAAACTGATGTGCAGACCCCACAAAAATGCCAAAAAGTCATCTGTGGCTGACCATGCAAGTTTGAGGTTGAACTTTGGCTGACTGATTTTGTCATGGAGAAGTAACCTATCTTCTACATCAGAACACACGGCCTTGAGGGAGCAGAAGAGCTGTGAGCAAAAGAGTTCAGAGGGAAAAAAAAATTCTCGTTGAAGACGCTCAAGCTGGATTTTGACATTGTTGGTCTCCGCCTCTGTTGTATTTGCTTCAGAGAACTCAGCACCAGCACCTTTCCTCCACAGCCATTACGCTGTGCCTTTTTTCACTTTTCATTTGCTGAGGTACATCATCTGTTGACTTCTGGTGTTAAAGCTTGTGTCATTCTATGCAGTAGGATACACGATAAAAGGTTAAACTCTCTGATATTCTCATAGATAGCACTAAAATCTCGCCTAGACACCAGAAATTCATTTTGGAAGCCAAGAGACTCATTCTTCTTTTTCTTCTTTTTTCTCTTTCTTACTCTTTTCTTTTTCTCCCTTTCTTGTTGCTCAGGGTGCTGCTCTGAATCACCAGCTCTGAGAGACACACAGGAAATGACAGCATGAAAACACACACACACACACACACACACACACACACACACACACACACACACACACACACACACACACACACACACACACACACACACACACACACACACACACACACACACACACACACACACACACACACACACACACACACACACACACACACACACACACACACACACACACACACTTTATACAGCTTCTTCAAAAATATCCACAATAAAAGACACCATAGCAGCAGCAGCTGAGTGACTGCAGAGACAGGAAACTGATTCTTTCAGCCTCATGCATATAACCAAATAATAGCATTCATTGCATTAATCACGTGTCAGATCGTTAGCTTTAAACATGTAGCATGAAAGTGTTCCTGTATCAGCTTGGCACAGATGCAGAGACAGTGACAGAGAGCAATACACACATTTAGCTTTGAAAAGCTTTCAAGTTGTCATCAGCGCTGTCATCCATTCACAAGTGAGACAAAAATCATTGCTCATTAATTAAGAATAGATCAGCTCTGCCCTGGGAGAATCAGAGAGGTGCACGGGTCACAAAGAGGATGTAATCTTACATTTACAACACATTTCACATAGAGAAAACTACTTCATAATGTATACTCTGACCTTTACATACTGCCATTTTTAGTTAGTTGCCCCATATGGCCTCTCCTCATTCCAGTGCCTTTTCTTTCCCTGTCTCTGATCCTTTACAGCCTGTACCTTTCTTTCTCAGTTTTAAAAAAGTGTTGCTATTGTTAACTTAAACTATTAAAAATTATACAAATAAAGGCAAAATTAAATCTAAATAGTAAAATATATTATATTCGTGAGCAGGAGTTTGTGTTTACCCGTGTGTGTGTGTGTGTGTGTGTGTGTGTGTGTGTGTGTGTGTGTGTGTGTGTGTCTACATCTGTTATTTGGCCATACGGATGAAGTCCGTGTCTCACAGTAAAGCTGTGACTCATGACTCTGTAGGAGCTTGTGTGTGTTATGTGTGTGTTGTGCCATCTGAATCACTGCCGATCACGTTTCACGTTCTGCTTCAATGAATGCCACACATCAAGCCTGGTGAACTTTGTCCTTTTGTGCGATTGGCTGATTGCAGCCACACTGGAATAGGAACTGTATGTTGTGATCATTAAAATTCCTTCTATCTGATTTCTCTTGGCATTTTTACTGGTGAACTGGAGAAGAACGCAGAATTGTGTAGAAGTGTGTAGATGTTATGGTGCCGTTTCACTCCCTGCTAATGTTTTTGCTATTATTTGGACCTTGGGTGCAGACGGTTGATATGTATGTGTGTGTGTGTGTGCAGATGAGCTCTTGCAGCAGCAGGGCTCTGACTCTGCTCTCCACAGTGTTTGGGGCGTGTGGACTGCTGTTGGTGGGGGTTGCTGTGGCGACGGATTATTGGCTGCTGATAGAGGAGGGAATCGTACTGCAGCAGAACCAGACTGTGGATGTCAAGATGGCCTTGCATTCTGGCCTCTGGAGAGTGTGTTTCATAGCAGGTGCGGACACAAACATATTTAAGGTCTTAGTACTTCTTTTGACAAAATGTTCTGATGTGAAGGATCTCCAAACATGGTGATTTGCCTGCAAGGTAATATATATATATATATATATATATATATATATATATATATATAACATATAACGTTATTTCTCAATATTACTGTTTTTACTATATATTTGATGAGCATAAGAGACTTTTTACCCCCCAAAACATTACATTTTTACCCACCGCAAACTTTTAAATGGTAGTGTTAATATTTAAAATATATTGTATGTTTTCATGTATAAAGACCCATTCATAATTTGTGGGAAAAGTAGTGTGAAAAAGTGATAATTTTATAGTTTAATAACTTTAAAGTATTATTTTATTCATTATAATAAATATTTTTTACTTTGTATTAGGGTAAAAGTGCAAATGCTTAATTAGAATTATTTTTTGTTTGTTTGTTTCATACTATTAAAATACTGTCAATACGATAAAATAATCATGATTATTTCCATTATTTTTTCATTTAAACATAAATGACACAAAAGTGATGATGATAATAATAATATAAAAACTGAATATATTAATATTAAATGTGTATTTATATGTTAATGTAGTTCCGGTATTTTATATATATTTTATATATCTTTCATTATATCCTCTGTCTCACCGCTTTAGGTACAGAGAAAGGTAGATGTGTGGCCTCTGAGTATTTCACAGAGCCAGAGATTGAAATCACCACAGAAAACACTGCAAATATCCTCAGTGAGTGAACGTGACTTCAAATCAAAGTAACACATCCACATTTACACACACAGCTCTCACACACGTGTGTTTGCTGTTCTGGCAGAGATGGTGCGGACAGCTACTCCCTTCCCTATGGTGTCCCTGCTCTTCGTTTTCATGGCCTTCATCATCAGTAACGTGGGCCACATCCGTCCACAACGCACCATTCTGGCCTTGGTTTCTGGAATCTTCTTCATCCTCTCAGGTAGCGGGAAACCTTTCCGTCTGTAAGGTGGACATAACTGGTGCAATGAATCCATATTTTATGACCCTTTATGAGTTCTATCTAAAGTTTCTCAGTTTTTAGACATTTAATATTTATACTGACTAAATAACACATTTAGAATAGGACCATCTATAATTATGTCATCACAAATGGGACTGGAGGAACATTCTTTTGAATTAAGTCTCTTTCTAAAGTACTCTTTCAGTTAAAAATAGTTAAAAACATATTTAATGCAGATCCTTTTTCAGGACGATTAAATGTGTGAGGATTTTGTGTTCTGCACTCATCAGAATGTAGCAGCACCATCTGTATTACATGAATGATGTCTCCTTAAATCATAAACCTGTGTCTGCGCATGAAATCTCTCCGTCTGTTTATTATTTTGAGGTTTTTGGAACCAGTGAACGCAGTGATAAAGTTTCTTTGGTGGAAGTGCTTTGTTTTTATTGTATTAGTTACTCTGTCACATCTATCATATGAGTAGCATGTCTTATAACCCTCTGTCATATAACAGCTCTCATTAAACAGTTGCATATCCTTTGCTCTTATTATTTTCTCATGCAGTGTTCTACTACAGAGCAAAAACATTTATTCATGTTGGCACAACTGCCTGATGTGTCCCATATTATGTAAATGTGAAGATTAAACTCATCAGTCAATGGTGCCAGATTTATTTCCCAGTAGAGACCTCAAATATCTGAGCATGCATTTCAGTGCTGCACCAGCAGAGGTCAGCAAATTCATAAAATATAAAAAATGCTTAATTAGAGAAATCAGACAGAGACCCTAGTAGGCATTGCAGCGAGGGCCATCGCTAGTGGGGTGAAAGGTGGTGATGATTATGGGAGAGGGGCCGGCAATCTCATACAACTGGCTGAGGCCAGCCTAAAAAGATGCTCAGGACAGTTGACGGGCCACTGCTGTGCATCGCCACGAAAGCTTATCATTTGCACGTGTTTTTAAGCCTTGCCAATTTAAACATTTAGAAGTGTTTAAAGCATTCGAACACAAGACGATGAAAAGCTCAACTTGAGTACTGACACACTGTGTTCAGAGAGCCACGTCTTACAGACAGCAACACCGAACCGAGCTTTCCTTAGCGAAATTTGCGTCCTCCTGCGCTTGAAAGAACAAATACAAATCGCAGTTTAAACAAACAGAAAAAGATGTGAAAGATACCTTTTCAGCAGAATTTGCCTCTTTTTGTTATTGTACCGACAAATACATACGAAATTATCTCAAAATACCCATCTTGGAGAGTATCCTCGAAAAACACTTATGTCTTAAGTGAAAGTAAACAGTTGAGAAAAAATCGGATGTGTATCATTATAATGGATGCATTGTCTCTTAAAGTGACCGCGCTTAATTTACTAGCTGCTGTCGGTGTCCTTAATGTTAATCCAAGAAAATGAAAGAAAGAAAATCACTCACTGCTCTTGATTTAATTACTTTGTAGTTTTAACAAGAATTAATGCACAGTCAAACCAAAAATTATTCAGACACTAGATATCACTTTGACCTGAACGTGTTTTGCTTTAGTGTTTATTATTTAATTGCTAGTGCCACCTTTTCATACCACAGACTGAACAAAATAAAGCATGATGTCAGCAAGGAAAACCTAGGATTTAGGTGTATTTCAGGTATATTCCCTAATCAGACAAAAACATCTGTGACATTGGATCATTCTCAAATCATGCTGGAGAACATGAACAACTTGTGGACAAACTTGTGGAGTTCATGCACTGTCATTGCAAATACTGAAAATAATTTTCAAACAAATGAAAATTTAAAGAAATAAAGAAATAAAGAAATAAATGTTACTATTTATTTAATTTTCTCTCAAATTATGCATATTATATAATTTGTAATGAAAAAAAGTGCTAAATAAATGCACTTTCCCTTATGAAATAGGTTTTAACTCCACTGTAAACATGAAATAGCACTTTAACAACAGTCCATAGTAAGAGACTTAACCTAACCTGAATGTAGAACTTATTTGTATGCAGATGCCACTGTTGTTTACTGCATCACTGCCTCAACCTTGCACATGGCTAGAAAAGACCTTCAACTTTATCGAAAACACCTCTCTCCTCCTGCAGCACAAACTTCCTGACAGACTGCCCTTAAAAAACACCTTTTTACTTGTCCTTTTCTCTCTGTGTTCTCTGTTAGCCTGCTGCTGAATATGTAATGGGCATTTCAGACTGCTCGGGGCTGATAAAAGTGCTTCAGTTGAAAGAAACCATTAAAAAGTAAAGATCAAGTGTGCTGATAGTGCCGTTAGATGGAGCGGCTGTGAAATGTAGCTGATGTTTGCAGGAATGTTGTGTTTTTGTTTTGTGTATGTGGGTGAGAGAGTTGGTCATTCGTCTGTTGTGATAAATATTACAGGCATTTCTCGAGTTTGTGCATGTTGTTTCTCGCCCTGTTGCTCAGTTTCGCCTTCATTCTCTGTCCAAACCTGCACACACACTCACATACCTCTGCTCACCACAAATTCACTTGTTTGAAAATGTACTCACCCTCAGGCCATTTATGGCCACTGCAGAAATTTAGCATTACATCACTTTCTCATCAATGGTTCCTCTGTAGTGAATGGGTGCCGTCAGAATGAGAGCACAAATAGCTGATAAAAACATCTCAATAATCCACAAGTAATCCATTCCATCAACTAACATCTTGTGTTTGAAAAGAAGTGAAAGTCTGGGTGTTTGTTAGAAACAGATCCATTACTTTTTTAACTTCATGCGAGTCCTCTATCCATAATATTGTTTTCTCCAGTGAAAAAAGTTGTCAAGTCTGAATCAGGAGAGAAATATGCATAGATCAAGCACTGTTTACAAGCGAAAACAGTCCAAAAATGTTCAAAGTTCTATTCTGTGAATTTTGATGTTAGAGGACGACAGGGAATGGACTTTCACTGGAGGAAGCATTATTGTGGAATATGGACAGGTATTTTTGGCCAGAAGCAATGGTTTAAAATTAAAATTTCTTATTGAGGGATTTTTATTATTATTATTATTATTATTATTACTATTATTACAGACATGCAGCTCTTCCCCTTATAAGACTGGATTACTTGCATATTGTAATGTTTTTATCTGTTGTTTGAACTCTTATTCTGACGGCACCCATTCACTGTAAAGGAACCATTGGTGACCAAGTGATGGAATGCTTATTATCTCCAAAAAAAAAAAAAACTCTTCAACATCTTGGATGGCCTGAGGGTGAGTCCTTTTAAAGCAAGTTTTTAGGCTGAACTTATCTTTTAAGTTGCAGCGTAAGGTATAATACATCCTGGTCCAAGCCTCTACTCATTTCAGTTCAAATCATACTATCTCAACAGCTGTTTATGAGCAGTATTTAATACAAATTTAAGCTAAGCATTTAAAAACTTACTGTGTACAGTCTCTGGGCTTAGCATCCTGGACAGCAATATTTGAATGATTTATAAAAGGTGAATCACTGTCTGACCATCAGGATTTTCAGTGTGGATATAAAGGTTAGGATTATGATTTTTTTGGGGGTAAAATTACAGCACCCAGTATGTTATCATTGTTTGCTTTTGGCATCTAAAAGAATGTGTAACAATCACATTTATCTCCTCTGTCCTCCATGCATCTCTCCTAGCCCGCTGTGCCTGCAGTGAGGAGGGTTTGGGGCTGTGATTTATTTGGATTTAGCTGATGTACTCTTATCAGTGGCCGGGCAGAGCCCTGGAGTGTGTTCAGTACTTGTGTGTGTTTGTGTGTGTGTCTGTTGAGTTGGCCGAGGTTGAGCAGTAAGTCCTCAGGGGCCCGACAGGAAGACTGATGTCCTCATCACCGCACAGTTATTTAACTATATTGTTTAGTTCTGTTGTTGGTATTTTTCTAGTTTTCTTACAGCTGCATTTAACACTTATTTAACAGGTGGCAGCCGAGATGATGGTAGTCTGTTGATTTTTCTTCACTCATTTGTTATTCTAACACTCTCTTTCTCTCAGGGTTGAGTCTGGTGGTGGGGTTGGTGCTGTATATCTCCAGTATCAATGATGAAGTAATGAACAGGCCGCGGGAGCCAGAGCAGTTCTTCAACTACCACTATGGCTGGTCCTTTGCATTTGCTGCCAGCTCCTTCCTGCTCAAAGAGGTCAGGGGATAAAATTTAAGTCCAAAATATCAGATCGTCTGCCTTTTTTGTATGTCATTTTTTGCTCCAAGGAAATGAATGGCCAAGATGTAGACACATTTCTTGTGAAAGCTCCTATGGCTTGAATGTATCCATGCTTCTAGGCCCGAGGGGCTTAACAAATGATGGTACTGTAATTATGTCACTTGATGCTGCTGAAGCAGATGCTTTTAACATGACCCTGACCTGAAATACACTTCAGTCGAAGGCAGGAGCTTCGAGTGCGCTCTCTTAATGTATTATGAATGTGGAGCTTCAAATGTGCTCCATTTTAGTTATTCCTCAAGGCCCGAATACTGTATTTGGAGCACTTGATCCTATTGTTTCATTGACAGCAAAAGGAAAAAGTTAAGAATCCTGAGCTCAAGGATGTTAAGAGCATTTTCAACATGTACAGTCAAACTAAAATTTATTCAGACACCTACAACATTTCGCACATTATCACAGTTTATTCGCTGCAGTTTTGAAAATGGTAATAAGATATTACAAGAACTCAGAGTCAAGCTGTGTCAGAACAAATTCATCTTGATAAATGTCAGATAACACTTAAGCAAAACACGATCAGGTCAAAGTGTCTGAATAATTTTTGGTTCCAAATTGTACAATCAATTTTACTGGTAGTCCACTGTATGAAGAATTTTGGGGTATATTTCACAGTATACTTTATTTTGCTATCCTCGCTTACATAAATTAACTAGTGTCATGCAACCAATAGTAAAAAAAGAGTGAATAATTTTTGGTATGACTGTATATATTTATTCATGTTTCTACATGAAATCCACATGAGATTGGGTTTTTAGGTTTTCAGGTATTTCAGATTCAAATGTGGATGTTACTGAGGTGATTATGAAAGTCAGAAGAAGACGAAGCGGATGATGGAGCAGTCAGAGCTGCAGATCTGTCAGCCGTTTCTTGTATGTGCCCATAAAGTGAGGATTAAGCAAAACTGAAGTTCAGGCTCTAACTCTTTTTTTCTGCTTGATTCAGCAGGATCCTTTTACTATTATGATCTCCAAAGGAAACGTTAGTTTGTCAGTGTGTGAGAGAGAGAATATTAAAGCAAGAGCAAAGAGGAATTGCTCTAAAATGCCCTCATATATTCACATCAAGTTTTTCTTTGTTTTAAGAAGAGTGTAGTCACTTAAACAGAACCAGAACAGTATTTCCTGTGTGTCCTGACGTTATTTACAACCTCTCACAAATGCTTTATTGATTTGACACAAATACCCAAAGTAAATAAATGATCAAATGAATACATACCTAAAGAAAGGCCATTTCTTTTGTTCATATTAAAAACATTTATTAATCATTATAAATACGATATATATACGACCAGCGCTCTCTTCCACCCTCAATACCACGACTGAGGTGAGACCCTTAAGCAAGACACCGAACCCCCAACTGCTCCCTGGGCGGCGCAACAAAAATGGCTGCCCATTGCTCTGGGTTTGTTTTCACATTGATATAGTGTGTGTGTGTGTGTGTGTGTGTGTGTGTGTGTACACTACTCACAGCTGTGTGTGCACTTGGATGGGTGAAATACAAAGCACAAATTCCAAGTATGGGACACCATACTGGAGTAATGATGCTGAAAATTCAGCTTTGCATCACAGGAATAAATTACTATTTTACTGTATTTTTGATCAAATAAATACAGACTTGGTGAACTTAAGAGACTTCCTTTAGAAACATAAAAAAAATCTTACCAATCTAATGCTTCAGGGTTGTTAAGAAACACACGGCTGTTGGTCTGACAAAATAACTATAGCCATAAAGCAAGAAAATGTAAAACAAATTTGTCCCATATACTGGATATTTGAAATGTGACAATTATGACATCACATCTCTTCATTCTCTCTGTTAAACTTTCTCTCATTCTCTCAGGGTGCTGGTGTGATGTCAGTGTATCTCTTTATGAAGCGTTATGCTGAAGAGGAGATGTATCGGCCTCATCCGGCTCTCTACCGCCCCCGCCTTTCTGAGGGCAGCGACTACAGTGGCCAGTACCTGCAGCCAGAGACCTGGCCTCCCTCCCAGCGTGCTCGGAGCGCCTCCGAGATCTCCAGTGACATCTCCATCCAGCTCACGCAGAACCCCCATCCCCCGCAGAAGATCAGAGGCCAGCAGAGCACATCATCTCCAGGACTCACAGCTGCTTCCAGCCCCACCCCTGGAGCTAGATACCAGCTGCCATCACCAGGTTCTGCAGCTCCATTTCCCCACAACCATCCCCTCCACCCTGGGGCGCACAGGGCAGCTGCAGCATCCCAGACCCTGCCTCTGTCTACAGCACCCCCTGCAGTGCCGCCCCCACACTATCACACACACATGCGCATGAGCGCTTCACCATGCTAAATGCAGATGGAAGGGAAAGTTTATGGAGTGTTTGTTTTTACTGAGATAATGCATAAACAATGAGAAACAGAAATGTGATGTAAGGCAAGATATAGTTTTTTATATGAGAAAAGGAAGTTAGAAAAAATACTGTTTGTAAAGGCCGCTTTTTAAGATTGAATGTTGTGAAATATTAAACTGCAATGGATCGAATGAGGGTTCATGCAGAACACTTGACAATCACACACAACAGAACTGATAATTCATGTACTTAGACATACACATTAGAGCACATAAGAGAACTATTGCCTTCTACAGGTGATAGGAAAAATATTATTGAACATATATTATTTTTCATCATGGAACCTGTGAATTTTTAGTTCATACGCCTGAGAGATGTTTTTTTTTTTTTTTGTTTTTTTTGTTCTAAAGAGTTGAGAAATATTGAATTTTTGTTGTATAAATATTGTGTATTGTTGTGTTTTGGCTGCGATTTGGTTCACTGCCTTTCTGCAAAATGTTGACAAACCTAATGGGGGAAAAAACTAAATTAAAATAATTTAAATGTTCTTATTCTGTAGGACTCTTTTCTGAATGTATCATAATATGTAGGTCCACAAAATTAACACTTGCCTGACAGCATATTTTAAATTGTCAGCGTTCACAGTGCCCTCTAGTGTTTATGTGACTGTATTAACACTGCGTCTTTAGCGCTGTCCGTGGTCCTGAAATCGTTCAAGGCTGCTTGTCAGCGCAGACCGTGAGGCAAAAATACACACAGTCAAACGTTCCATAATATTTCATTGCAAAAACAAATGTACTGTAACCATACAACATCATTGTGAATGAGTATAACAAATCACAGCTACAAATAGATGTTGACCAGATTTAAACTTTTAGGCAATGAAACTATTAAGACTCATTCAAACCTGTAACGATAATCATAAAGAAGGATTTTAACCACGTTAATGACTCAGGGGAATGATATAATTGGAAGCACTTTCAGAACGATGCTTCCCAGCTGATGAATGATTAAAAACATTGGCAGCCAATCAGAATCCATCCTGCTTTAACGAGCTAGCGCTTTTAAAGCAGTAGAAGACAAAACTGCAACACGTTTGTAATAAAGAGAACTTTGACATGCATCAGTGTAGATGCTAGTTATGGTTATCTTTATATTAATTGTTCTTGGTGTTTTTGTTGTGTGTTTGTTACTGTGGCCAATAGGAATGTGAGCTGAAGTGGAAATGAAGAGTATCATTTCTACGCCACTAGCGGCAACAAATTGATTTGCAGAAATAACGATCGTTTTCAAACACATTTCCAGAACACACCCCTTGTCTTCCATTGGACGAACACAAAGCCCCGCCCCAAAATGACGCTTTGGTTGAGCCAAAAGCTGGTTGTTGCTGTGTCGGGCTGTTTGACCTAGAAATGTTTTATCCCGCCACAAAGACAAAGAGTTAACCTTTTTGGAAAATAAGGTACCAATTGCTTCCTCATAGTTGTCCCTGTACTCCAGTGGAATAGTAAATATAAAATACTAAATACTAAATTTCAACATCAAAAACACTTTCTTAAGCTTTAAAGGACAGAGCAATGTGCATGTGTATATTTGCGTGTGTATTGTCTGCACTGGGACTGTTAAGTGCTTCTCTGCTCTGCGGTTCATCGTTCCATTGCCTCAGGGAAGCGTGCAGTCCAATTGATCAAAACTCTCTCTCTCTGTTTCTATCTCTGCTTGTTTGTGTTTGAGTAGGATGTTATTACAGTCGTATTTCAGTAATTCCTTTCGCCAAGGTGTTGCACTTGTGTGTGCTCTTATCCTACAAATATAGTATTAAAAAAAGCCAATACACAATGTATGTGTGTTAATGTGTGCTTATATGAGGGGGTGGGGGAGTCTGCCCGTGTGTGTCAGTAAAGAGTTGGATATAGCTCTTTTCACCAACATTACTGCATGAAAGAGCTGTCACCCAGCATTAGCCCATTGCCTTTTCCATGTGTGTGAGTGAGAGAGATGGAGAGAGGAAATGAAGATGAATATCGGTCGAGAAATCCTTTGAAGGTCGTAGTTCACTGTACTACTGTGCAGATGTCTGAGTTTGGTGAGTTGACAGTCTGCTTAATGAGGAACATATATCTTGGCAACTTCATGCACTTACACGTGCCCATACCAATGAGCGCCCCAAAAAAAAAAACTCGATTGGTACAAAACTGGGACTAGCCTTTTCACATGATTACCCATCATCACGCTTTCCCACCATACTCGACCTCGAGAGCCACACACACACACACACACACACACACACACACACTGAGTGTATATTGGTCTTTGAAACGACAGAAAGCATAATAAATATATTCGCACGCCATCTAAGCCAATTCTGAGGCATCTGTCGCATTCAACCTGCCATTTTTCACATCCCTCCCTCCATACACCCCCCTCTCCGTCTCTCTCTCCCTCTGCGGAACTCAGTGCTCTTTCTCAGGCTGGATAACATTGCATTTAATTAGCAGTGCGGTACTAACATCATCTCCAAGATGCCTGCTTCTCTCATCTCCTGCAAAAACCAGTGAGGGCAATGTTGAGCATTTGTGTTTCTGTTATGGGGAATGTGGACTTTACATTGACTGCTATTGTATTTTTCTATCCCATAAATCTAAGCCTCACACAAACCTTTTTTGCATTATAACATTTTACATTTACAAGACGTTAATCGGTGTGTTTATTAAACATTTTTGCAAACACATTCTTAATAATATCAGCAGGTTGTTTTAGAATTATGTAAATGTCGTATAAATGCATTAACCCTTTTGCCATAAACGGAATAAGCTAATATTCTGGTTTATAGAAATCTGAATAAACAAATGGCTTATGCTTGAATAAATCATAATTTTTGGTCTTTCTTGGTGATATTCGAATTGTAAATAAAACAGAGATTTTTCTACGTTTTAGAAGAAAATACGTCTTCTAAACACTTTCACGTGTAGTTCAGTGTGTTTCTTGCTGTAATTATCTGTGTCAGACACATTAAAGTACCTCATCATCAAAATGTTGCAGTTCATTGTATTCTTGTTTGCTGTAGTCAAAGACAATATACTGATTAAACAACTATTAAACAAATAGAAATCACCTGACACAAGAATGAAAGTTTTATGCTGTCAAGCTTGTAAAATTGTGCATGTCAGCGCATTTCATATTGCACAGTCATTGTGGGAACATTTGGTCCCAAACTAACTGCAGGTGAAACATTTATGAAGGTCTGGGGAAAAAGCTTCAATTTCAAAAGCACAACGGCGCGAATTTTCTCTGGTCTGTCGGGATTTGGTATGTGACAAGTTGCGTACGACTCATCCTCTCTCTCTCTTTCTCTCTCACGCACACTCGGGGTAAGGAAAGGGACGGATGGAGCGAGCGAAGGGTTGCGGCGCGGGCGGGGGAGACGCAGTCGCGCACACGCACCGGCTACACGCGCTCTAGACAAATCCGTACTCGAGTGACGTGGGGACGTGTGCGCGTTGAATATATCGTATATACTGTCTGCCTTGAGAGAGATTCACATTTGTAACTATTTTTTTTAATCATTATTATTATTATTTGACGACATTTGTAAACGCTTTTTGAGACGCACAACCCCCTCCATTCGTTTTTTTCTAACTCGTTTACAGTCCATTTCTCTTGATATGCAATCATCTCTCCTAGTCTTCCGCTTTGGGAGTGCGACGTTCTTCAAACACGAGACAAACTAAACTGGTAAGCAATAATCTCAGATTTTTCTGTGTCTACATGTGTGCTCGCGATTTTTGGGGGCTGTTTGGATGTTTCCGTTTGCATGTTTGTGTCCATGTGGAATGAAAAGAGCGGAATCAATCGATGCCAAATTGCAAGCCAGCAAGCTCAGCTGTCGATTTTCGCAAAGCTCTTCGCCTGCATTTGGTTGTCTCTGCAAATGTTTGTTAAAGCAAACATAAAGGGGGGTAATACGATAGATTAAATCGTCTTCATTGTGCATCGGCAAGCGCATCTTCGCATTCATTATGCATGTGCAGCATAAACTCTCCTTATCTGGAGCTCGATGGGACAAACACTGCTAATACACTTCCAGAGCAAGTCTGTTGCGACTTCCCTTCAGCTTTTTGAAGCGAGAATAGAGGGCTTTTTCAGAGAAAGGCGTCCATTTTCGGTGTCGGTGGAGGACTCCTCTAATGAATGCACTGCGGCTCGCATCAGCGCCCAGCCTCTCCTGTCAGCTCCCACACTTCACCCTGACCATTTATCTGATCTCACTGAACACAAGCGTGGACCTTTTCACATCCCTGCTCGTGCATGTTGGATCCATGCTTTGCGGTCACATCATGTGACCTTAGGAGTATAGCTTTTGCTGTCAAGAGGCCTCTGTTTCAGCATAAGGCAAATTTTCAAAGAAGAGGCACCTGTCACACTGACAATAAAGGCCTACACTGTAAAAATGTTTTACAATCAAGCTAATTGTTTATATATATATATATATATATATATATATATATATATATATATATATATATATATATATGTATGTGTGTGTGTGTGTGTGTGTGTGTGTTAGTGTGTGTGTTTATAGTGTTTATTGTTTTTAGAAACAATTCATGTAAAAATGCAGTAAAATCCTGTTAACTGTAAAATAACTTACAGTGTATTTCGTAAGAAAAAAATGCTTATTTTAAGACAATACATAGCCTATTTACAATTTTACTGTCAAATATTGTAAAAATGTTTTTTAGAAAAAGTTTCTTATTTAAGTTTTCAGTTACAAACAGAAGGGTGATTTACAGTATGTTGGAATTTATTAATTAGCCCTGTATTTTACGATTTTTGTCATCATATGTCTTATTGGACTATTATATATATATTTTATTAAAAATGCAGTATAACTGCACTTGTGTAAAAGTTTAAAATATACTGTCACTAAAACACCCCAACATTCTGTCAACTACAGCTGCCTCTGTTTACTGTAAATTGACATTTACATTTATGCATTTAACTGACACTTTTATCCAAAGCAACTTTGAAATATAATATATTGTGCAATATACAATGCCAGATAGGAAACAGAAGTGTTTTTATTTTTTATTTACTAAAGATAGGCATCATAGTTGATCTGAACTGTTATTTCACTTGCTTATTTAAGAAATGTTTCACGATAACAATAAAAAGTGAATGAATGAGGTAGCAGTTAAAAACCACAAGTGCAAGCTATTGATGGCAGTGTCTGGCTTTGGCACATACCGTAATCAACATGCTTGTGTGCTCGCAGTGTGCCTCCATCATTTTCTTGGCCTATGACCACACAGAATTGTTTTATTGAAAGAAAGCACCTGGTCAGGGCTCAGGTTGTATCGCTCTCGTTTGGAGAATTCTGTTTCAGCAGATTGCGTCTCCTGGGATCGTAATTATGTAATACTCTGTAGAGTCCTGTGTCAGCATTGCTGTACCAACACCATTTCCCACAATCTATACAAGAACTGAGAGCATTTCAGACAACAGTAAAGGAAAAGAAACCCCAGTGGATGGCCTTTTCTTGATTTTTTTTGCAATTATTAAAGAGCGGACCCCTGACTGAGATTATTCTCTGTATAATTTAGAGGAGTAAATGGTAAAAATAAGGAGTCCATTTGCTGTAATGCTTCAGACATAAATGACAAATTTGATCTTCGTGAGAAGAGGCCTCTGCATGGTTTTGAAACTAATAAATAGTGGAATATGATCAAGACATGGATTGTTTTCACTGATCTTCGCCATCCCATGAAGTGCACATTGTGTTAGTCATGACACATTTCCAGGCACACTTGTTCATTCCCACTAGACCAATACAGTTTTTAAAACAGTCATACTGCTGCAGAAAAACAAAGTGGAGTGAAGTGACCCCTCATTCTCCCGGGCAATGCTGTCTATGGCAAACCTGTATCCTCACGAACGCCAGTTTTTCTACCTACATCAGTGAAGGAGTGTTTTTTGCCTTTAAAACATAATTAGATGTTGGTTTGTGCATTGTTGATATGTAGATTGCTTTATGGTCAGCGCGGTTAAGGTCCTGTTCGTGGTTACATTAGCGTGGCTTTTTAACAGACAGTGACATCAGATGAGTCAGGCAACATCTGTTTGCAATGTTCTTACTTTCACCCTAGTGCACTGATGCATTAGTACTCATTTTAAACCATTTTTGGCTCAGATGACAGATGTATTTTTCAAGCAGTGGATACAAATAATGATATTTAATAAAGAAACAATTTTTGAAGTAATTTACATTTAAGTCCTGCATAGAAATCTGCCATCAACATGCCGTCAGTTAGATCTCGCACAGCAAATTAATTTTGTGACCTGTGATCAAATATAATATAATATAATAATATAATATAATATAATATAATATAATATAATATAATATAATATAATATAATATAATATAATATAATATAATATAATATAATATAATATAATATAATATAATATAATATAATATGATATAATATAATAAATGCTAAAGTTAAATTAAATTAATGCTTTTATTTATATACACTTTAAATGTTTCCTGAGCGCCAAATTATCAAATTAGAATGATTTCTAACAGCTGCAGAATATTCAGCTTTGCCATCGAAGAATAAATTGAAATTTTAAATATATTAAAATAGAAAACAGTTATTTTTATTTATTTAAATAATATTTCAAAATTTACTGTATTTTTTAACAAATAAATGCAGCCTTGCTGAGCATAAGGGACTTCCTTGAAAAAAAAAGAATCTGAATCAAACTGAACAACTTACACAGGCTTTTGGATTGTCCTTAAATTTGCGATAATTAACTCTCCCTTACATCGGTCCCAGCTGGGACCGAAACTTTCATGGAAGGAGAATCCTCTACCTTAAATACAGATGAGACAGAGTGCAAGAGACAGACTGTGATCATTTGTTCCCTTCATGCGTAGTCATCAAACAAAACCTAAAGCAAGCTGTAAGCAAGAGAAATAATTAATTCAGTCAGTTCATACATTGCTTATCTGGATCTCAAAAGGAATTTAGAAACAAGGTAATGGCACTTGTTTAGAGACTCTGTTAATTGCATGTGGGAGGAGACACGGACATCCAGGTTAAGCAAATGAAATGAATATCCTCACTTGCTCTCTTCCTCCGAGCTTCCTACACAGATACAGCAGCATAACTGCAACTATATTGTTCATCGTTCAGTGAACAACTGCCTCACGGCAAATGATCTTTATGTCTGAAGTTCATCTGAAAAGAACTTTACTAAAAATAAAAGAGCCATGGATTTATTAATGTATTAGAGGGGATATCCCTGAGCAGACATGCTCATACTTTCATACACGGTTACTAAAACATCAGTAATATTGTGACATATTTAATATGTGACATAATTACAATTTCAAATAATTGTTTTCTGTATTTTAAAATGTAGTTTATTTCTTTGATGGGGCTTAAATTGAATGAATTGGGGCTTAAATGGATGTTATTTTATTGAGTGATCCTGTGCCTTGTGCTGTCTTTTTCGACTGTTGAAACTGAATCGCTAAGGTGACCTCTTCCTGAAATGAAATGCATGTATGTCATTGCATATTGTTATTATGCAAATATTATCCCCTCTGATAAAATATAAATGTGCCTGCTGACTCATCACAAGAGCTCTTTTCACATTCATTTCTTCATAATAGTGGTCATGTCAGTTGATAATCTGGTGTAGTGTAGAGCTTGGCTAATAAGAAAAAGATTGTGCAAGGGATGATTCATGAACTATCACCATCACTATTGTATTCTTGAGCTAGGCACTTAACCCGAGGTTGCTCGAGGGGACGGTCCATGTAACAAACATTCCCTTCTTTTAAGGGGAAACATGGTCTGAAATAAACACAGCATTTAATTTTCATTGATGGCTCTTCTAAGAGGTCTGTGTTTGTAGTATAAAATGAACACAGCAGGTGTCAGCCTAAACTTAGTCTCTCAGCCTCTGATGGCACACTCATTTCCTCATTCTGGCAAGCTCTAATCTGATTGGCTGACTTCATGCTACATGATATGTTGCTTTTATGAATTGAACCTGTGACCTTGTGCTATCCTCTACTGTTAAAATTACAGGAACATGTTGTGTCAAATTGCAGTCAGAAGACATATTCATGAGGTATGTGATAAGGCAAAACATTTTGTTTGTCCAGAGCTGGGGCACATTTGAGGTGAGGCTGGCTGATAATGAGAGCAGTGGGAATGTGAGAGGTGTTTTAAAGGGTATGTGGGGACGAGAGCTCAGGTGTTATGCTCTAATCTTTCATAAGTGATGTTATCTCTGAGCTCAGTATGGTCTTACACCCTCAGTATGACGATGATGCCGCAGCAGCTCTAAATTCATAGACACAGAAGGGTGAAGGTAGCCTTTCATTGCATTCATTTGATGTACAATGCTATTCAGTTTTCACAGTGAATAACAAGTATTTCAGCTTCAGTGGGCTGACTTTTGTTTGATTTCATTCGGACTCCCCATTATTATATTGCTTCTGCTCTGTTCAATTCTCTCTCCATCTGCTTGTGTCTCACGTTCATTCTCCCTCTCTTCTGAACAGTGCAGAAGAGGTCATAATTGACGCTCTTTGTCATGACTGCAGCAGGGACTTAGGTGCTAATTATTTTGATTCACGAGTCATAATAATTGGACGTATTTCCCATAATTACGGCTTCGCCTTTCAGGGTCATGAAATGATTTGTCTGAATGGTGTATAAATTGTCTGTCATTTTGATTGGTTACTCGACGTACACATCTTGACATGTCGAATGTATGGTGAGAAAGTAATGATCTGGGGGAAATGAGTAAGTTTGTGTCTTTTCCTCCCCCCAAGCCTTGCAAATCAATTCTTACATGGCAGCAATCACTGTGAAATTATGAATGGAATCACCATTCTGGCTGATTACGTGACAGTCTCATGAGAACAAGATCTCTGCTGTTTTTTCTTGTCCCTGTGTGATTATAAATAGATGTCAAATAAATATGTGATTTTTGTGGTCTGTAAAGCCATATGTTTGTATTTATCACGGATGGACGTGGCAGACTGGAAACACAGAGGCGATCTGCTTCATATCATGTGTTATGTGTGTGGTTCTCAGTTTGATGCTCTTTTTTTGTTTTAAGTAGAGGCATCACAAAGAATCAGACACTAAAAGCTGCCAACTGTCTTGTGAGTGACTCTCAGGCTGATTAGTTTGATAGAAGAACAGTGTATTTCATACTGCCTTACTGTTAATGTTTCTGTGGCCTGCAGAGGTGGAGTTAAACCCTTCAGGGCTGTTCAGTTCTCACCAGCTTTCTGTGGGCAGTCATGTGAACTGTGAAAAAAATGATGGCCTATTATTGATAATCAGTAACACCTTTGGCACTGTGTTTAGGGAGGAATGTACAAATTCTTCATTTGAAGAGAAGTAATGATGTTTTGTTAAGCAGTGAATGCTGTGATGCAGTGGTCCTCAGTTGTTGTTTTTTCTCCAGGATCCAGTTTTAGCCAAAATGTCCCCCCAATTTTTTTTAAATTATATTATTATGAACATAGATTAGTCAAGTAGTTGAGTGATTGACTACTTCAACCACTAGTCGCCGAACTGTCTGAAACAATCGACTACTCGAGCATGCATTGACCATAATGCATGCATAGTTGACAAGTATGTGAATTTTAGGATTACAATAGTGCGTGTAGCTGTTACTTTCTATGACCTTGTCTATGTTGCATGTAAAATTAAAATATTTAATGTAATAATTACGGGTGTGCCCGAAGCAGACTACCATCGGAATGGCACGGATAATGGCTTCAAAAACGAATAACGGACAAGGAATAATTCTGCCTGAATACTTGGCTGAGGCTGGCACAGTCTAGTTTTTGCTAGAAAACAGTTGAGCCAGGGGATCAGCGCAATATTATACATAGCAAAAACTAAAAAGATAGTTATAACGGTCTTTTCGAGTAACTGTACGACGCTCCACCTGGTTTTATCTGAATAAAGATACGAATAATTTTATGATTGTTACAGATACAAATACAGATATGAATACTGGCTGTTACATTAAAATTTCAATATGTAATGTCATATTATAAAGTTTTGACAATTTACATTTGTAATTGTTGCATTAGGCTATGAATTAATAAGCATTTATTGATGAGAACTATTCCATGTTTTTTCATTTACAGTAGCATGAACCACGAGTAGTCGAGTAACTCAAGTATTTTTTAAATAAGAAATCGACTAGCAGAAATCAGTAGTCAGTAAGAATATGCAACATTACATAGTTTCTTCTTCTTCTTCTTCTTTCTTTCAAAGTTTTGATGGTTTTATGCTAAGGGCAGCCAATAATTGTTCACAAAAACACATTGTAATGTACAGTATACACATTGTACAGTATATGAAATCATGTAGAGATTGTTTGATTGGATAGGTGCATGGTAATGTTTTTTTCACCACACTATGCACAATTATTAGGTACATTTTATTTTTTTCAACAGTGTTGTCTACAGTGCTGTGTTTTTATTTATTTATTTATTTTTATTTGAAAGAAAAATACTTCAGTATATAGTCAGTAAGAATGCATTAAATTGATCAAAAATTACAGTAAAGACATTTATATTATTACACACACACACACACACACACACACACACACACACACATATATATATATATATATATATATATATATATGCTGGTCTTTTAACTTTCTATTTATGAAGGAATCCTGAAAAAAAAAAAGATTGGGGTTTCTACCAAACTGTTTATTCAACTGTTATTTCAACATTTGATCATATGAAATGTTTCTTGAGTACCAAATCGTAATATTAATATGATTTTTTAGGGATCATGTGACTCTGAGGACTGGAGTAATGGCTGCTGAAAAGCCTTGCCATCACAGACATAAATTACATTTTACAATATATTGAAATAGAATTTATTTTAAATTGTAATAATTTCACGGTATTAATGTTTACTATATTTTTATCAAATGAATGCTGCCTTGGTGAGCACAAGAGACTTCTTTCTAAAACAGAACATATTTCTGACACAAAGCATACTACATTTTTGCAGTGCTCAGTAGTGCATAACAGTGCATGCTACACATGTACTGTACATTCTATACACATACCTCATATTATATACAAAAGACTGATGTATAATGCTATACTGTGTATGTACAAAACAGTATGTACTATTCTATGTATTTATACCATACACTACAAAAGCATACAGAAGCTGTCATTGGTGCAGTTCCTTTTTAAAAAGTAAGTAATATGTGCCATATTTACCCCTAAAGGCTGCATATTAGGGTGCATATTAGCACATGAGTGGTACATTTTAGTACTTTTTGAAAAGGTACCGGCCCAGTGATACATAATGCAGTTTAACTTAGCGCTTACTGCATATTCATCACATTTCTCAGGGCACAGGTTACTTGCTGCAACAAATTTTTTTAGAGCATTGAGCATGGTAGTTCACTCTGCTTAGTGTACTTTACTTTGTGGTAGTTATTGCACATTAGATGTGTATAGTGTATAAGTAAATTTAAAGTGCATATTAGATTCATAGTACATAAGTTCATAGTACACCAGTAAAATATTAAATATTATTGTAATTATCGTTTCAAGCATCCTCCAAGCAACATTTTTAATGAAATTAATATTTATAAGTTATTAGTATTAGTTATTATTAACTTAAAAGCATTCAATATTGCTGCAATGCAGTTAGCTACTTGGCAACCTACATTTTTGAAGTTTTAAAGCCTCCTTAATACAGGCAATGTTATAAAGCACCATCAATCAGTGCTTACTCAGCTAGAAAAGAGGCGTTTGTGATCTGTGACTTTGTGACAAGCTCTGCTGGCACAGACAGGGGCTGTTATGAAGTCTTGGTCCCATTTTACACAGGTTAATGTCACATGATGCTTTATTCCCTGCTGAGACTCGACTGAGAGTGCAGAAACAGACTGTTGGCTTTCTGTCTCCATTTTTCAGAATTTCATTCAAAGATTCTTGCATTGATCAAAATAAACTTGATTACTTCACTGTGTGAGAAGAGATTAAATGAGAGCTTATCATCTTTTCCATCTGCTTTTATCAAGTTATTTTGTCATTTTGGTTTTCTGATTAATACCTCTACCCTTATCTGTGGTCATAGAAGTCATTTGTAGATATTATTTAAAAAACAAAAAAGAAGTCTAATAGTGATTTGTAGTAGTGAACTTCGGATCTTAAATGTAAATGTAAAAGATTTACTTGTCGATAATATATTAATAAGATAAAAGCCACTTAAGTGTTCTTAAAGAGAGAACACTCACATTTCAGTACACTTTGGGTTCATGTCAAATGAAAAGTTTTACTTTAAAGTACATTTGAAGTCATTATATTGTAATAATCATTTGTCATGTTTTAAAGCAGTGCCCTTGATTTGAAGTGTAGACTAACCTACTAAAGTAAAAGTACTTGATTATAACTTTAACTGCACTGTGGTATTCATTAATAAATGTAAAATTAATATATTACCTAAACTGCAGCTTTTTCAATTGAAATGGGTAATTACAAAATATTTAGTATAATATATTTATACATTTAAACACATAATGTACAAGTTTCAATAGAAATGACATGTATATAAAATAGATAGCCTATTTTAAAATTAATTATGAAATCACATATAAAGTTGTAGTTAAATCTTACCGAAATAGCATTTAATACATTTTTAATCTATAATACATTTTCTTTTATTTGCATGTGCATGAAATTAAGTTTCTGAAAACATTACATTCAGCTTGCACTGCAGTGTAATATTATATTATTTTCAGTATATTATTTCCATGATAAGTACTCATGTATTCATATACTGTATGAACATTCAAAAATATGCTAAAGTGTACTTTTTCACAAAGATTACAATCCCTAATAAATTTCTTTAACAGCTGCTTGAAACTCATACTGTGTGCCATTTTATTGGTTGTATTATATTAGTTTACATTGTATAACTTTTGTACAGATCATATTTTGTTTGTTTGTGCTATTTTTGTATTTGCAGTCTATCAGCTTATCTAACAGCTAACAACAGATACGTGTCTTTTGTTAGAATCGTTTAGATTGCCCCATTGCAAAATTCCACATATAGAATATTTTTGTGTAAATTTTTCATGCCACATTAATATGTCACTGACACATAAGAAAACTGCTCAGATTTGACATCCTTGCTTTACTCGAAAGGGATTTTTCTATGAGGGCTACAAATCTGTACTGCAGAGGCTCACCATGCGAGCATGGTTTAACCCATTTTGATGGCTGTGCCATATTGCATTATAAAATATTAACAGCCAAGACAACCCTTGCGTTATGTTTGCTAAATTACGTTTGCTAAATTATGCGTACTATGCAATTGTCCTCTGGTTTTATAGGTTTTTCACTGTGTTTGTGTGTGTGTGTGTATTCTTGAGCATCTCTGTCTCATATTGGTGTGGTTAACATAAAACATCCAGCGCTGTGAGGTAACATTTCTCCTCCTGCTTGGTCAGGGAGTCTCTACAGACTGATTGCAATGATCCATTTCATGTAATGTTGCTGAAATGCATGTTTGTCAGTTATTCCCTTATCTCATCCCAAGGGATGAAAGCACTGTCCCCTCCCATCTCGCCAAGTTTTTGCGATTCAAACAGTGGAGCCCTGCCTTTGCTCCTCTCTCCCCAAGTTCTTTAGAATCATTCCTTGCCAAAGGTCCCCAAGTGTTTTTTTTTATGGCAAAGTTGCAGCAGAATATAGTCTCACTCTCTTTTCATTCTTTTCTATCTCCAGGTTTTTTTTTTTGTTTGTTTGTTTTTTTTAATCAGCAATGACCAGAACTGACACAAAGTAAGACTATACACACACGAAGGCATCAACACAAGCTTCTCCATTGTGGTCCAGAGAAACAGTGGGAGTAAACGAGTACAGGAAGGAGAAAAGGAGTGTGCGAGGACAGTCGATGGATGCTGCCCGGATTGAAGGGACAGCACATTCTCATCTGACGAGGAAAAGAAAGATTTCAAAATTGAGTCGAAGGACAGAAACTCGCCGTCAGGTAAGCTCCACAACAGGTACTAAATGATCGTTAGGCTGATGGCAACAGAGGGAAGGAGTTCGGACATTTCTCATCTCTCCACCTCTATACTATCAGTATAAAACAAATGGGAGGAAAGATAAATGAGCAGGCAGTGATGTTTCTTTCATTTGCTTCATTCTTGCTTCTCTCACTCTCTCCCATAGGCATGGTGTGTGAGAAGGGCATTCAGATCCTTCTCACCATCGTGGGTGCTTTCGCATCCTTCGGCCTGATGACGGTGGCTATCGGCACTGATTATTGGCTGTACTCTCGGGCGCTCATCTGCAACAGCACCGCTAACAACTCACAAGAGGATCCCCATAATAAGGAGAAGAAGGACCCCGGGGCCTTGACGCACTCCGGCCTGTGGAGGATCTGTTGTCTGGAGGGTCAGTCTTTACTCTTGGTTATATTGTGGGGGTGGCGTCTATGTGCAGTTATTTGAGAGAAAATAGAAAGAGTTATGATTTATTAACATTTGCCTTCATCCGGGCAGCCCTAGGATAAGAGTTTTTATACAAAAATAGACAAGGCCACAGATTGGAAAACAGAAAATAGTACATCAAATAGAATATGGGACATAATATAGTAACTGATTTTATATAGTTACTCATCATTTTCATAAAGTCTGTAGAATTAAAAATGACTAAAAAGCACGAATCATTACAACATATTTACTTATTCACACACACACACATATATAAATATATAGGAATGTATATTAATAAATATATTTTAATGATGGAAATTATGAGATTAATCAATAACTTTTTTCCTGTTGACAGCCCTAGTTTTTAACAGTAAGAAATTAAACATATATTTGCCTATAATCTTGCGTAAAAGAAAAAATAGATAGATAGATAGATAGATAGATAGATAGATAGATAGATAGATAGATAGATAGATAGATAGATAGATAGATAGATAGATAGATAGATAGATAGATAGACATTCTACATGCTGATTTGATGCTCAAGAAACGTTTTTCTATTATTAGTGTTAAACATAATGTTGTTCTTATATAATATATATATATATATATATATATATGTGTGTGTGTGTGTGTGTGTGTGTGTGTGTGTGTGTGTGTGTGTGTGTGTGTGTGTGTGTGTGTGTGTGTGTTTCAAATCAAATAAATGCCTCCTTGGTGACTAAAGTAGTTAACTTCTTTAAATAATATTAATAATAATGTTACCAACCCCAAACGTTTGAATGGTATATATAACTGCAGTGACAATATAAAATGTTATCTTTATAATACCACACAATATCTCAATATTTATATCTTAGAAAGGAACGGGGCATATTCTTATTTTAAGAGTATAACAAACCCAATCTTTCCAATTGCAAAGATATTCTAATCATACAATTTCTAATGTTTACTTTAATTATTCATCAAATTAATAGGATCTCAAAAGCTTTACATATGGTATATCATTCATGTATTTTCATATTCAAGTACATTTAAATTATTCTAAAAATTTGCCTGTATAAGGGATGAAACTATTTCAAAAGTAGTTAAATTCTTAATATAAATAGTATTTAAGGATAATTAACACACACAGTATCATAAAACATATACACATCTTGAATCCTGATATGGTCATTTACTGCTAAAGAGATTTGAGTCTAGGAGCGAAGCCCAAAAAGCCTGTGAAGGCTTAATTAAAAGGCTAGGCTGATTGCATTGAGAGGTCAACACAGAGGGACAGCAGTCGTGGTCTTAGGGGCCGTTCTTGCACCTCATGCTCTCACTCATCCCTGTGTAATGTGCTCTCCGCTCTGCCTGCAGCCAGCCATTGTGCTTTGCTAATTTAGCCTCATTGCTAAGCTCTTTGATAACAAAGCATTCAATTAAAGATAAGCCTGGATTCCCAATCATCACAGCGACGCGCTTCTCTCTCAGTCATCTCTCTTTGTTTCCTTCTCTATCTCATTAATTTCCCCTCTTTCTTTGCCCCTTTGGTCACTGTAGTGTTACAGCACACTTGGCATAGTTTAGAGGTCAAGGCATCCTTACTTTTTCCCCAGGGATTAGAGCCAAGATGGATGCTTAGTAGAAACGCAATTAGGAGCAGGTGAAGTGGAAAGCGGACATTTTAGATCTGCATAATGAATGTCACAGCTAAACCGGCCCAAACAGCAAATACTGTTATAATATAGACTATTTTCTCAAAATATTATATCTTTGATTTCATAAATGCTACTAATTTATTCTCATATTTTTGACTTTATTCTCAAAATATTTAGACTTTATTCTCAAAATATTTAGACTTTAATCTCATTATTTTAGATTACATTTTTTTACGTGACACTTAAACGCCGTCGTAAAAAAGTAACAGTGACGTGCGCTGATTTTTACTTGGGGTTGGACATTTTTCAACTGTCTGTGTCCAGAAAAAATAAATAAATGTTTAAAAATTAAATAAATTTATAGTGAGTAATAGTGTCAAAAATTTTATGGCAATTTTACTGGGAAATTATTATTTACAATTGTATTAATAGTACAATAATTAAAAAATAAATACAAATACTTTAATAACACTGATTGTCATATATTGAATAGCAACAATGTGAATGTTTCTAGAGTGGTCTGGTGACACAAGGCCATTGTCAAGTCCTTGGTCCTTAAATTCTACAGGAATACATCTCTCCCATGTTGACTTTGCTGAGCTGGCCTCTTTTATCCTCTTGTCCAAGAGAGTGAGGTGCACTTCATAGCCCTCCAAATTGGCACTTTCCACAGGTACATCAGCCGCTTTATCATTGGCTTTTTCTGCTTCCAGGATTGCCACACGAAGTTCACTCCTTCCATACCTCGACCACAGGTTTGTTTGAAAAATGTTTCTTACCTCCGCCAACTTTGTTTCACCTTCATTTACAGATCTATCAATGTCGGCCTCTTGCTGTTCATCAAGACCTGCTCCCTTATCATCAGTCTTAATGTCAGCCTCCAGTCCAATCCTGTAGTTATCGTTGGCTTTGAGCATCTTTCTGAAACAATTATTAAGCTTAGAGAACTCCTCCCTTAACTACACTTGAAGCATGCTGCTTGCTCCTCTTGACATGAAGTTGGCTTGTCTGGTGAAGCTGCTTTTTGCAGTGGTCCTCTCCTTCTTGAGCTGCTGGACCGACTTCCCCAGGACATCTTCCGCCATCTTGACTTCCTCTGCGTCAACAGCTTTTTTCTGGATCTGAAGCTGTTTATCTTTAGGGCCAGGCCGCTCCGCGTGGTTTACAACTGTCAAGTCCTACTCTTGTTCAAATTTCAAAGGACACATGGACAACTCAAATTTCCAGCTCAATCAGTTTTTTTTTTATGCAGTTTAAGTCTTTTGAACTTTCTACAGAAGAAGATTTTGTTGTTGTGCCCACTATCACCACATACACCACATTCCTGATCAAACTCTTCTTTCTTTGTGGTTTTTGTTAAGGCAATCTTTCGATCATACTTCTTGTCTGAACGATCTTATTTCTCCACCTTCTCCACGGTTCTGAGCTGTTCGAGTCTCTCTAGTATTTCTTCTTGACTTTTCAGGAACTTCAAGAGCATGACAAAGTGGTTGTCTGATGTGACATTGTTTCTGGGTTCAACCATGAACATCACCCAGTCTCTTTTAATAAAGTCAGGCAACTTACTTTCAATGGTTTTAATTACCAATGGGTTCTTTATGGCTCCAGAGTTTCCCAACTTGGTGAGATCTGCTAGGGCCTTTTCCACTGATTGTATGAGGTCAATGACCTTTCTTGGCTGGTTCCCTCTCACATGAGGCACCTTCTCCAGCTCTTCAAGGATTTCCACTGTGATGGTTGACTTGTTGCCATATCTGTTTTCCAGGATTCTGAACATATCATCGGCAGTGGTGTATGAACGGGACTAATAGATCGGTAGGGGTGTTGATGCTAATCCACCACGGGACTCCGGTAAGAAGTGTGACAGGAGACAGGGCACTGTTCAACTCTTTATCTGAAGTATTTTAGGTTCACAGCAGATGGCACAACATTACTCCAATCAGACTGGATATTGTACAAATTATGGCCACAAAGTGTTAAATGTGGTCTTTCTGAAATAAACAGAATAAACAAACATCAGTTTACATCTGCTAAATGTGAATAACAGACATGTAATGGAACTAACAACTTGCTACTGTCACAGTATACATTAATCAACATGAGAGGATTAACGGTAGTGAGCATACATATTTGAATCACGGTATATCTTAAATATAACAACATTATAAACAATGCAAGGTTCGATTACACAAGCTGAATATTTAAACCCAACAAAGAAATAAACATAGCTGACCTATAATCAGGAATGATTAAATAAACTTACATTCAATCACGCACATTAACACCTGATGAAAATGGCGGAGCAATCAGCTATTGAAAATGAAAGTGAAACCGGAATAGCGGAACTCACATAAACTAGCGGCACACATTCATAATAATAGTCCTTCCACTATAAACACACATAGGGAATTTAGAACAGCCGCCCCCAGATTAGCATAGCTAATATGTCTAATGATAAATTCCCTAGTCGTTGGAGTCCGCTTCACCTCCGTCCGGAAGTGCCGGAAGTCTGACAAGTTTGGCCACAGGTTGTAGGTATATGCCATCATTGACCTGTACTTGAGCTGACCTAACGTGTCCATCAGCACTGGGTATCAGTTTGACCACCCGACCAATTGGCCATTGGGCTCTGGGGAGCTGCGGGTCGATTATCATGACCACCATGTTCTCAGCTAGATCTTGAGTTACCCGCTGCCATTTCTGGCGAGTCTGGAGACCCGGTAGGTAGTGTCGTGTAAAGTAAGACCAGAAATGATCGATGATAGTCTGGGAATGACGCCAACGACGCTTGGACAAGGGCTCAGGGGTGTAGACCACCTGGGGAAGCGAGGCGTCTCGCCGCCCCATGAGAAGCATATTTGGGGTAATTGGATCCAAGTCTGCCACGTCGGATGAAACGTATCCCAAGGGCTTGCTGTTCAGGATACCCTCTACTTCAATCAGTACAGTCTGAAGGACATCTTCAGGCACAGACTGACTCCCGATGACTACTCGTAGTGCAGACTTTACAGATCGGATCTCCCTTTCCCATGCACCTCCGAAGTGGGGTGCGGCGGGAGGATTCATCCTAAAAGTTATCTGATAGCTAGCCAGCTGCTCCTGCAGTCTGGGCTCCATCTCCTTGAAAGCTTCTCTTAGTTCGGTCTCGGCTCCCCGGAAGTTAGTTCCCTGATCTGATATGATCTCACATGGGGTTCTTCTACGTGCTATGAAGCGCCTTAATGCCAGTAAGAATGCATCAGTGTCGATGCTGCTAAGCAGGTCAAGGTGAATGCATCTGGTTGTCAGGCACTTGAAGATGACGCCCCATCGCTTCTCCGTCCGACGGCCAATCTTAACCATGAATGGCCCGAAGCAGTCGACTCCAGTAGAGAAGAAGGGGGGTTGGTACAATCGTAGGCGAGCTGAGGGTAAGTCAGCCATAATAGGTAGAGTCGGCTTAGCTCTCCACTTCTGACACTCTACGCACTCTCTCTGGTGTCGTTTGATGGCTTGCCTGCTCCTTAGGATCCAGAAATGGTGACGTAGCTCTGCGAAAACCCTATCAGGTCCTGGATGGAGTAAACACTCATCAAAGTCCTTAACGATGAGTTTTGTCACCTGATGATGGGGATCTAGAAACACTGGGTGTATCTCGGTTTTGCTGAAGCCATCCAATCGCCGTAGCCTACCTCCCACACGAATTAGACAGAACTCAGGGTCGAACTCGGGTGCAAGCGTGTTCACACGGCTGGCTGTGGGCACCTGGTTCCCTGATTTTAAAGCCTTGAATTCCTCTGGGAAGGATTCCTCCTGACATTGACTCAAGTTGAGAGCTTCTGCACGTCTATATTCTAAGGATGCTTTACTAGTATCTTGGGCGGCCGCCCCATGGAGGGACCGGTAGGTCGCGTCGACTAAGGCACTCCAAGAGGTATACTGAGATGCATCAAGCATGTCTGGATTTCGATCGTTCGTGACTAATCCACAGAATACGGCTTTCCTTGTTTCTGAGGTATCCTCTCTGACCTCTACAAGGGGCTTAACTGGCCAATGGTCTGGCGGTTCACGGAGGAATCTTGGGCCTCGACTCCACATGTCAGAGTTCGCCAGCTCCTTGAGCATCCTCCCTCTGGTAATATCGTCCGCCGGGTTATTCGAGGAGTCAACGTATCGCCAAGAGTGGAGCTCAGTCAACTCTTGTATTTCTGCCACCCTTGTCCCGACGAACACCTTGTATCTACAGGACTCAGACTGGATCCAGGTGAGCACTGTAGTCGAGTCAGTCCATAATGTCACTGTCTCTATGGCAATGGTTAGCTCCTGTTTGAGAAACTGTGCAAGCTGAGCGCTAGTCAATGCTGCACACAGCTCGAGACGTGGCATCGACAGTTGATGCTTGGGGGCTACCTTAGAGCGAGCCATGACAAAGGTGGTGTGGATCTTACCGTACTGCTCTGCACGGAGATAAGCCACCGACCCATAAGCAACCTCAGATGCGTCGCCAAACACATGAAGGCTTAATTTTGATTTCTCCACATCAAAGTCGGCAGGAAGATAGCACCTTGGAAGCTTGAGCTTACAGAGATCAGGCAGCTCCTTCTCCCATACGTTCCACTTCTCCAACAGGTCTGCAGGAAGATTCGGATCATCCCAATCCCTCGGTTTGGTCCAGAGTCTCTGAACGAGAACCTTGGCTCGGGTGGTGAAAGGAATGGAGAATCCTAGAGGGTCATATTGCGTTGCCAAGACCTTATAAATATACCTCATGGTCGGATGATCCTCTGCTAGTGTACGATGCCTGTAACCCAGGCTGTCTTCTAGGCAGTGCCCCATCAAGCCAAGAGCCGGCTCCAATGGGTCTGAATGATTTTGCCGTAACCACAATTCAATGCTCTCTGAACTAGCCTTAGATGGGAGGTGCTGGACAACAGAAGGGATATTAGTGGCCCACTGTCTGATTTCAAAGCCCCCAGAGGCTAAGAGAGGCCTCATCTTGTCAATTAGTCGCTTGGCTTCCTCGGCAGTGGGAAGGCTCTGTAGGCAGTTGTCCACGTAGAAGCTCTGCTCTATGGACTGCAACACTTCCTCATTCCCGAACTGCTGGCAGCGAACGTGCATCTGCAGCGCGAAGGTGGCGCAGCAGGGGCTGCAGGTCGTCCCGAAAGGCAAGACTTGCCATTCATAGATGTCCGGCGGGTCCTTTCTGCGCAATTTTCCTCCAAATAAACCTCAGAAGGGGTCTATCCTCTGGCAGGAGTCTCACTTGGTGGAACATACCACGTATATCCCCACTGATGGCGACTGCGTACTACCGGAACCGCAGAAGTACTCCTAGCAGTGAGGCACCAAGGGTAGGACCTGGAAGCAACTGCTGGTTAAGAGACATACCTTGGTAGGCAAAGGAACAATTGAAGACCAACCTGTATTTGCCGTTATGCTGCACAAGGTGGTGTGGTATGAGCCACGACTCCTCGTCTACCTGCTGGCCTTCTGATGGTACCCTGACAACATACCCTGAGTCAAGGAGCTTCTGTATTTCAGCTTCGTACACCTTAGCCCTTTCAGGGTCTCTACTCAGGTGTTTCTCAGTGTTCCTGAGGCTGGACAAAACGGATTCCACAGTCCCCTTCAGCAGTGGAGCGTTTGGCGCACGAAGTAGTGGAGTAGCATAGCGCCGGACTCCATCAACTTCTACTCGTCGCGTCTTGGTCTCCAACATGTCTGCAGCCATCTGATCCTGTTTAGACCGAGTTATCACTTTCTCGCTGCGGGATGGAAGGACATCGAGCTGCCAGAGCCGTTCAACATGCTGATAGACAGGATCTCGCAGTGGTGTAAGAGAAGTGAACAAACACTGAGATGAAGGTATCTGATGTGGGAGCAATCCATCTGGTCCCTGGAGGACCCAACTGCGTGCGTACAGCAACTGGTCCGCCCGCTGGTCCCAATCTGATGGGCTCCTTTGGGGTAATCAATGTAGGATAATCAGACCCAATTAAAATTAAGGGTTGGACCCTAGCGAAAGATGGAATGGGGATCCCTCTAAGATGGTGATAACATCGCTGGAGCCTCTTGATGGGAAGGTTTGCTCTGTAAGTGTGAACGGGAGGCTGAGCAGAGTGATACCCAACGGTCTGTAGAGGAGGGCGATACGGGTCAGAGACAGCAAACGACTGCCGTGTGGCTTGGTTCGGCATGTGAGCCTGTAACTGATATACAGGGGACACTAAAGGCCTATACGTTGTAGTGGTCAAAGGCAGCTTCACTGAGGTAACAGTATGTGGCAGTGATGAGGTAAGCTGACATGTAGAATATGCTGTACTGAACAGAGCCCCCTGCTGTGGCATTACATGTGGTGCAGATAAGGGGGGAGCACCATGGTATGTCGAAGTAGTACCATATGCAGCAGGAAGGGTGCCTTGTGTTACGTGCCACAAAACTGACTGCTGAGAAATATCAATGTGGGCTGTCTGAGCTTGAAATGACTGGCCTAAATGCGGAAGCGGGACAGATGAGACTGCAGTAGTCTTCGGTCTGACTACAGGTGGTGAAATAGTTTGGGCTTGTACATCTACCTGGAACGTGGGTGATGCAGCACCACTGCTGAATGAATCACACTCGGATGGGCTGTGATACCCTGGAGGAGCTACTGAAGAGCTAAGATAACTGACAGATCTCTCAACATCCAACTGATGACTCATAGCGGAAACTTCTCCATAGATCGATAGATCACCCATGGGCAGCTGCTCCACAGTCGAGACTGGCTCGGCCTGTCCACTGAGGTCGAACTGCGCTCCTGGAGAATCCATTCTTGGTAGGTGGTATGAACTTTCGTGAAAAACAGGGTCTGGTATGAGAGACTTCGGCAAGGCTACATCATAAGCTTGCAGACGTGTGGAAAGCTGACGTGCTCTCGCCTGAGTGCGAACACCGTGTGTCGTATCAGGGGAATGAAGCAGGCTCTGTTGCTCCATATCACCGAAGTGAATATAGCATCCGTCTCGAAGGACCAAAATGAACGGGACTAATAGATCGGTAGGGGTGTTGATGCTAATCCACCACGGGACTCCGGTAAGAAGTGTGACAGGAGACAGGGCACTGTTCAACTCTTTATCTGAAGTATTTTAGGTTCACAGCAGATGGCACAACATCACTCCAATCAGACTGGATATTGTACAAATTATGGCCACAAAGTGTTAAATGTGGTCTTTCTGAAATAAACAGAATAAACAAACATCAGTTTACATCTGCTAAATGTGAATAACAGACATGTAATGGAACTAACAACTTGCTACTGTCACAGTATACATTAATCAACATGAGAGGATTAACGGTAGTGAGCATACATATTTGAATCACGGTATATCTTAAATATAACAACATTATAAACAATGCAAGGTTCGATTACACAAGCTGAATATTTAAACCCAACAAAGAAATAAACATAGCGGACCTATAATCAGGAATGATTAAATAAACTTACATTCAATCACGCACATTAACACCTGATGAAAATGGCGGAGCAATCAGCTATTGAAAATGAAAGTGAAACCGGAATAGCGTAACTCACATAAACTAGCGGCACACATTCATAATAATAGTCCTTCCACTATAAACACACATAGGGAATTTAGAACAGTGTAGGTTGAAAGTCTGAGGTCTTTTGAAATTTGGTCATCAACACTCCCCAAGAGTTGAATTTTCTTAACTTCAATTGATCCGGATGGCTCTCCCTGCTTTTGCAGGCTTTCCCAGTCTTTCCTCCATCTGTGATATTCTCTCTTGCTTCCTTTGAAGATAGGTAAAGAAGTTGGCTTGATTCTCACTATTGGAGTGGATATTGCCGATAGGGGTTGTGGTTTCACTCCAGTACCTTGCTCGTTGATCATCCGTTCAGTGGCAAATTCAGCTTTCCTTAACTCAAGCCTATAGTAGGATGACCTTACGTCCTTTACTCTTCCATTTAATTCGTAATCCATCTCTCCCATGTTGACATTGCTGAGCTGGCCTCTTTTATCCTCTTGTCCAAGAGAGTGAGGTGCACTTCATAGCCCTCCAAATTGGCACTTTCCACAGGTACATCAGCCGCTTTATCATTGTCTTTTTCTGCTTCCAGGATTGCCACAAGAAGTTCACTCCTTCCATACCTTGACCACAGGTTTGTTTGAACAGTGTTTCTTACCTCAGCCAACTTTGTTTCACCTTCATTTACAGATCTATCAATGTCGACCTCTTGCTGTTCATCAAGACCTGCTCCCTTATCATCAGTCTTAATGTCAGCCTCCAGTCCAATCCTGTAGTTATCGTTGGCATCGAGCATCTTTCTGAAACAATTATTAAGCTTAGAGAACTCCTCCCTTAACTCCACTTGAAGCATGCTGCTTGCTCCTTTTGACATGAAGTTGGCTTGTCTGGTGAAGCTGCTTTTTGCAGTGGTCCTCTCCTTCTTGAGCTGCTGGACCGACTTCCCCAGGACATCTTCCGCCATCTTGACTTCCTCTGCGTCAACAGCTTATTTCTGGATCTAAATCCGTTTATCTTTAGGGCCAGGCCGCTCCGCGTGGTTTACAACTGTCAAGTCCTACTCTTGTTCAAGTTCCAAAGGACACATGGACAACTCAAATGTCCAGCTCAATCAGTTTTATTTTTTATTTTGGCTTTGTCAGTTGACTAATCTGTTCATAAGGAACAAATGGCACACCAAAAAGCGAAATGTTGCTGTTGGAGATGTGGTCTGGTTGGCTGACCAAAACTCCCTGAGGGGACAGTACAAGCTAGCTAGAGTGGTCAGTTTCAATGCTGACAGCAAAGGCATAGTAAGAGATGTGCTTGTTAAGACTTTTCCTAGCTATCCTGTTCACATCAAAAAGGCAAACCCCAAAGAAGGGCTCACAAGAGCTAAACAGTGAAAGAACGAAGAGGCTCCAAACTAAAATTCCAGTCACAATTCTTCATAGAGATGTAAGACGCCTTGTCATTTTACTTCCCATTGAAGAACAAGCAGAGGTGTGAAGGGATTGTGTGACCTCTGGTTTTGAAAAAAAAAACAGGAGTGGGAGGTGTTGAGCTGAATCTCTGAAATGAGTCAAAGAACTACACTTCCCAGAGTGCACCAGCAGCAGCAATCTGGCTGCTTGTCACTTGTCCTGTCATTTTCACTGATTTGGAGCACCTGTTAAAAACCTGGAGTTCCTCAGTCATTCAGATAAACTAACTTCACTGAGAAGACACTCCAAGTTCACTTGTAGGTTCATGCCAAAGACGCCAATGGTCAGTGAAATGTTTTATTTACTTTCATGGTGTTTGGAATGCTGTATAACATGTTGAAGCTCTGTTTAATTGATGTGTAGATTGGTTAAGTAACAAATTGCAGCATTGACTTGTTAGATGGGTTCTTTATTCCATGTAAAGGCTTAAATGAGTAATTCATCAGAATACATAATGTTTAATTAAGCCTTCAAACAATTAAAATTCATTAAAAATGTTTGTTTAATTGAAATGGTAACATTTGTTATTTGTTTCTAAAGGTTTACAACCTAATTTAATTAACCGACCAATCAACTGACAAAGCCAAAATAAAACTGATCTGAGCTGGAAATTTGAGTCGTCCATGTGTCCTTTGGAACTTGAACAAGAGTAGGACTTGACAGCCATTGCTGAAAGAACTGAAACGGTGATGCCAGATTCTCCTCCGTGACGCCTTTCCCTTTTGTGCCCTCATCTCTTTCTTACAGACTAAGCTCCATGAAAGAAGGAATATAAAAAGACAAAAACTGCTGTGAAAAGAACCCCCCCCCCCACACACACACACACACACACACACACCTGTATCTCCCTTCGTCTGTCTCATCAATCCATCACATTCCCACTCCATCAATCAACAGGAGTCATGATGTCATCATATTGCGCCTGTCTGTCTGCACTAGAGTGGGTAGCTATTCACTCCCCCACTGACTCCAGGGCTGATTTCTCTGGTGTATGTATATGTTTCCAGTTCCACATCTTAACAAATGAACATGATGAATTCAGAGAATTAGATCTGTATCATGCGCTACAATCCAAAAATGACTTACCTATCTGATTTCAAGAGGTTGGATTGTGGATTAGACCATTAATTTGGCATTTTAGCGGTATTCCTAAATGAGTTTTAAGTGCGTGTGTGTAGATCTGTCTGACTCTCACATTAATGCACATTTTTTTTGTATGTTAGTTTCTAAGTTAAAATGTACCTGTTATAGCAAAACTTCTGTATATTAAAAAAAGTGGCTATAGTATCATTTTAGTAGGAGAAAAATGTATTCTTAATTTAATTACTTAACACATAAGACACTTGTTGTTTTTTTTTTTTTTTAATTCAGCAAGGACAACATTAAATTGGTCAAAATTGGCAGTGAAGACCTTTTATAGTGTTACAAATCATTTGTTTCAAATGAATAATGTTACTTTCTCTTCATCAACTCTGAATGTATAATGGTTTCTGCAAAAACATGAAATAGCACAACTGTTTTCAACGTTGATAATAAAAAGTGTTTCTTAAGCAGTGAATCAGCATATTAGAATATTATGATTTTTGAAGGATCATGTGACTGAAGTAATGACTGCTTAATGAATTAAGCTATACATCACAGGAATAAATTACATTTTAAAATCTATTAGAGTAGGAAAGTAATTTTAAATTGCAATATATTTCACTTTTTTTTTTTTATCAAATAAATAGTCTTGGTGATTATATGAGACTTCCTTCAAAAACATGTAAAAATCCTGACCCCAAACTCTTGAATGGTTGTGTAATGAAAGAGCAATGTCATTTATTTATGCCAGAAAGTGCAGTAAGAGCTTTTAAATGAGGGGTTGATCATGTAGACTACATCTGCAGGAAAGTGTGAGGGGTTTTTATGGAGGTACAGTGATGCAGTTCATTCTCAGATGAGCTCAGAATTACCATATGCGCAGTACGTGCGGGTTGTTGCTAGGATGTCTTACCTCTGATGTTCCTGTCTGTATGCTTGTAGGGGTGAAGCGTGGTGTGTGCTCCCAGATCAACCACTTCCCAGAGGATGCTGACTTTGATCATGATGGAGCAGAATACGTCCTGCGTAAGAGGCTGCCCTTTATTACTACAATAGATTTTATCATGACAAAGGATTTCTGCTGTATGAATGGAATGCAGTTAAAACAAATACCTTTGCCTTGTTAAAGAAACCGTTCACCCAAAAATAAAACATTGCCACTATTTACTCATTCTGGAGTAGTCTCAAATCCTTTTTTTCTACACATTTTTTTATAATCATTTTTTAAATATGTATTTATTTTAAATGCATTTTTTAACACCATGGGAAAGATTATATAATGACAGAAGTTTTCTTTCAAATAACTATATTTTGTTCAGGTTTTCACAATAATTCTGCAAATTCTATGCTTCACATACCCTGAAATGCTTGAAGACATTTCTGTGCTACAGCTTCCTGCGTGCATGTCACACGCATAAATGCATGCATGCACCCAGGTTGGCATTTTGGTTGGTATTTACATAGCATTTGCGTGCACTGTCCCAGCTTGACTGGTCCCAGATGGGATGAAGATTTTTCCTCTGGGGCTGTTTCATATACAGTGCACAATGGTATTATTTAATTACCCAGGTGCATCATTTCAGCGTAATATATCTAAAAATGTGCATAGATATGAACGTACAGTGTGAATGTACAACTGATTCCACTGCACTCATCATGTCTCACGCTTCTAATGCTCTCCGTCTCTCACCCTCCCCCATCTGTCTCTCTACTCCACTGTTCTCTTTCCCTGCAGGAATGGTCCGGGCCTCCAACATCTTTCCCATTCTTAGTGCCATCCTGCTGCTAATGGGAGGAGTCTGTATCGCAGCCAGCCGTTTCTATAAGAGCAAAAGGAACATCGTGCTGGGGGCTGGCATTCTGTTTGTAGCGGCAGGTAAAGTGTGTGCATTGTGTGTGTATATACATTTGTCCAGGAGTAAATGTCAGATTACATCTAATATTTACTTGTACTAGAAAAATGTGTCGTGCACTGTGGTGTCCTGAAGTCTTGGGATTTACAAAACTGCCAATTTAAATAAAGGATTTTAATAGTACAATAAAATTCTAGAATTCACTTTTTTTTAAATGTGTATATATACATTTTCATTAAATTTCAATGATATACAGTGATATATAAATGTTTTTTCAGGAAGAAAAATGCTTAATGAAAGCTTTTGCACTTGTGCTCTAAAACAAGTGGACCCCACTGTATGTCTAGTGTATATAGTCTGCGACAGAAAACACCATAGAATGCAATAAAATGCTGAATACAATAATACAAAATGTATTTAATTGCAAGTCTGTACAGAATGATCCACAATATAAGTGTAAAATGAAAAACATTTGATCTGATAAAACCTAATTACCAGATTGGACTGTGAATGCTTCTGAATCTCTGTTATTCTGCAAACAAAAGCTGCATATCACTGTATTTCTCTGTACCTGAAAGTTTTGATCAATTGGCATGTTTCTGACCATTGATCTTTAGGCCTGAGTAACATCATTGGTGTGATAGTGTACATTTCTGCCGCTCTGGGTGACATTTCCCCAAAGAAGGATGAGGACAAGAAATGGCAGTACTCCTATGGCTGGTCCTTCTACTTTGGTGGGCTGTCCTTCATCCTGGCTGAGATGGTGGGCGTCCTGGCAGTAAACATCTACATCGAGAAGAACAAGGAGCTCCGCTGTCGCTCTCGCACTGATATCTTTAAAAGCACCACTCACGCCATGCTACGGCTCCCAAGCTACCGTTTCCGCCGCAGATCGCGTTCCAGCTCTCGATCCACAGACCCCTCGCGCTCACGAGACCCATCTCCACTGGGTGGCCCACCGGGGAGTAAGAACTTCGGAATGCCCCCGTCTGCTTTACTCTCCCAGGGGCCCATCTCTGTGTCCACTCTTCCCAACCACTCTTCTCGCTCCGCTCTGCCAGGGGGCGATATTTCCCTTTACACCCTCTCCCGAGACCCCAAACTGGGTGGTTTAGGAGGGCTGGGAGCCCCTCCGCTATACAGCACGGTGGACCGTACCACACTATACCAGCTGCACAACTGCTTCCCTAAAGAGAGCGGAGGGGGCGGAGGAGGCATGATGATGAGTGGGACACTGCCCTCGCTCAAATCCCACAATCCCTCAGCTGTCCAGAATTCTTCCAACTCCAACACGCCGCTCAGCAACTCCGTCCCATCCTCCCAGCCTCCACCTTTCTCCTCCTCTATGGTGGAGCGGGAACGAGGGATGGGAACGCTGGATAGGCTAGGAAAAGGTGACAGAGAGAGTAACTCTAACACACTAAATAGGAAAACTACACCAGTGTAGACAGATAAGAGGGCTGGCGTAGATAATGAAGATGTAAAGACTGGAAACACTCACGGCATTGACTAAATGTTTCACTTTATGAAAAAATAAAGAGGAAAAGTATTACAAGCATCTCATAATAACAACAACACTCATGTGTTTTTCAGTACTGTTTTATAACGTGTAATCCTAATGAAACTATAATCATGGGATACTGTGATATTATTTAGCTTGATTTTAGATGTGGAATTTCAAGACGGTGAAGTGTTGTTGTTATTACGACTAAGTTTGATCTGCTAGCTCTTAACATGTTGAGTGGTTCTAGTTCTTAAACTAGAAAGACTGTTTTGCTTTTCAAAGATTTTGACTGCGAGTCCAAAACGTGATACTGAGCACTGCAGAAACATGAGTGTATTCAATATGTGAGAATGAGATTATAATTATTACAACTAACTTTGTGCGAAGCATTTTATTTATTTTAAAGAAAGTTTTATTTTCTACCCTTTGATATCATGCAATTTAGTGTGTAATATCTGTATATCTGTCTTCCAGCTCAGTAGAGAGATCAGCACCATAATTGATGGACTGAAATGACAGAGTTAAAATGAAAAAAGATTTTTATATAAACTTACCATCATACTATTTTTGTCAAAATCACTGTTAGCAGTAGAAGTAGCACTTGTTGAATTGAAAATCTTTGTTTTGGGGCATTAAAACATTCCCTCACTTGGTAAAAGAGGGACAGATGATATATTTGTATATATCCCAGAATAGGGACTTCTATCCAAAACTGTGCTTTTCAAATCGGAGCGAGGGAGGGAGGGAGGGAGGGAGGGAGGATAGGGAAGATTTTGTTGAGCAAATGTATATTATACACAACTGTATTAAAAAAAAGACACACTTTAAAAATCTAGAGTACAGATCAAGGTCTTCATGTATTGAAAAGGGCAGAATGGGTGGGTGGGGCTTTATTTTATTATTTTTTGAATATGTATGAGGACATCCTTGAGCTCTGATTGGCCTAAACTCATATGTTGAGGCATGCCCTGTGTCATTTGTGTATTCCCTTCACTGTCATGTGATCATGACAGCATCCCAAAGGCAAAGCTCCCCTCCAAAAAAAAAAAAAAGTTTTGCTCACTGTGCTGCACCTGACTCCCTTTGAACCGTCAGCTAATCTAAATGAGAGATATTATATATGTGGACATTCTGCTAACCTTGACCTTTATCCATGATCCCGGCCAACAAGAGGTCAACACAGGACATTACACAATAGAGTGCAAATGGGCATCAAATCACAATCTCCTGCGAGTGGGGGTCTTTTTTTTATTCATTAAAAAAAATTGTGAAAAACTCTACACAAGACAGCATTCATGTGGTCAGTTATAAATATTATGTAGATGAGAATAGATATATCTAGAGAAAATATGGTTTATCTTAATGTGTGATAAACTCTAACACTGTATTGCACGAATTTTATATATAAAAGAAACAACAGACAATCTACGAGTGATGTCATTTGTGTGTTTTTAACATCTTGTATCCATAGACGATAACTAAGATGATCTTTTATGGAAGTGTGTTTTCATCTCAAAGTTAAAAATACAAACAGACAATTGAGAGATTAATGTTTAAAATACAGAACTCATTGTAAGGTTATCAATACAAGGTTTTCTGTTTTTATTCTATGTTTATCTATTTTTTTTTCAACTGGAAAAGTAGCAGGGCCTTTGAATATTGTTTAAAACAATAGGGGGCCTTGGAGTCAAAAGGTTAAGAACCATTGTTCTGATAATAACCTTAAAAAAAATGAATAAGAAAAAAAAAGTCTTAACACCTATCTTCCTTTTAACAGTACCTTAAGATGTAAACTAGATATTTTGTAGAATCATATTAGAATTTTTTTTTTTTTTTACTTCTCTGTAATATCGTAGACAATTATTGACCTAATTTTTTCCTAATTTCCAGATGGGCGGGCCATCACTTTCTCACTATTGGAGGACTGTCTAGAGAGGGTTTCATTGTACCCACCCACAAACATGCATTCATTTCAGTATCGACCGACAATTCATAAACCTGTGCCAACAGATCCTGTTTTATCCTGTTTTCCCCCTATGCTCTCGTACACATAAAAAGTGAAAGAACAGCTCGCTAGTCTGACAAGCACTATTAAAGGGCTATATATACAAGCAGACCTCTGGCTTGAGTGTCAGCCTACAGCTCCAATTTCCCAACTCCGCACCCACCCTTACTCCCCCCATCAGATCAACCGACATGCTCTTATGCTACAGACCCGATAGAGATTCACCAAATTAAAAGAGGCAGTAATAAGCACACTGTAGGGCATGTTGAGACAGTTGCTCCTGGAACATGCTCTCCACCAGTTATTTCTGCGGTTTGAGGAAATCTAGATTGTTACACACAGGATGGAGGTTCTAGTTAGACTGGATGATGTCATATAAGTCCTTCACTGAGATTCAGACCTTTCCTCACTTTCCAAATGTACTGGCACTGCATTCACAAACACTCGGGTGGGAGAGGAGGAACGGGACAGCAGACGCAGCGAAACAGCAGCTCCACCCAAACCCTTAGAGACACCTAAGAGCGATCAACATTGAGAGAGAACGTCGAGGGGGGGCATAGTTGACATTCTAGGATAATATTTCTCATCCACTTCAACTTGATGTGCTTAGATGAGCAATGCTCTAATTTTAGACTGAGCGAGTGGCAAAAGAGAAGGAATGAGATTAAGAAACAAGCGAGGGAAGGAGTGCAGGAGACTGTTTTAGGTGAAAGAGATTTAATCCTCAAGCAAACCTAGTAAACGAGTAAGAGCGTGACAAATAGAGAATGACACAAACAACCAAGTGAAGAACATACATAAAAAAAAGAAGTAAGTTCAGTGAAGGACAGTGTGTTAAGTATGAGGGATGTGTCTAAAGAAAAGCTGGGGTACAATATAAACACACAGTATTTACATAAATAATGTGGCTTAACAGTGAGTTTGTATCATCCACATAAATAGATTTCGTACATCATTATTATACACACAATAGAAACGCATCGGCTTCATACGTTTAGTATTAAGCATCATTTTACATTTATATAAATAAACCATCCCAAATCTATGCATTGAAATCTATGACATCAAGTCTGCTGACTGCTAGACCAAGTATAACTTTTTTAAAAGAAAGATGGTACAAGGACACTTCCCAAGTAAAACATTAAATACAGAAATTTGCAAGGTTCATAAAACAACTGATATATTGTTAAACAGTTACTTTCACATTTTTAAATGTGTCCAAAAGTGTAACATTTTAGGATCATTGTAAGCCAGTCGCAAGCATGTGTTATGATGCTAGTGTGCTGATGTCCCCATTTGCTTTTATAACTAGCCTCACTAGCTAAACTTTGTTGGTCAACCAGCTTCAACAAAAAGATACTTCTGGTCAATGAAGCTCACCTGCCAAGTTTTGCTATTAAACAGCAAGGCTATGATGGTTCACAAGCCATCACTTACTAGCATAAACCAACTTCAAAAGCTAGTTATCAGTTGAAATAACAACAACAATAAAGGCCTATTTGCACCAAGGACAACTATATTGGTTACTGTATAAATGACAACTGTAAAGTTTTAATGATTTTTTTTTTCTAGCTGATGAATGATAAAAACACTGACAGCCAGTCAGAATCCACTCAACTTTAAAGAGCTCAAGCATTTAAGCTGGCGTATGACAAAAGCGTATGAGCTCTTTTAATAAACAGAATGTTATCTGACACTAATGACACTTGGTGTGAACAGGCCTTTAGCATTGATAGGATGGCCTATTTTTCCATAAAAACAAAAGTACACTTTTAACCCACAGATACCTGATAAGTCAGTATTATATGCCTAGTAATCAAATAAGGTTTCTTATACCACTGCACAGGGAGAATGCATAACAGCAAAACATGTTGTGTAAATGAAGCCTTTAAAAGACAGTAAACAGATCTGTTGGTCACTGATTTCATGTACATAACCATCATAGAAATATCAGTTCAAATTTCAGAGTCGGTGTATGAGCATTAAGGTCTATAATCTTATTGATAAGCAAACTATTGCTAGTTATTGCAAAACATTATGAACATTAGCTTTTGAGAGTCCTTTATAACATCAGTCAATCTCCACAAACAGCATAAGAGGATAAAAGATCTTGTGCTATTCAACTCATGGGCAGTCCCCCTGACAGCTAGGCATCACTACTGCTCTGCTGACCAAAACATTTCTCCAGGGGGTTGTTGGGGAGGGAAAGTAAGAGGAAAATAAGCCCTCCAAAAATGAGAATGGCCCCAGCCGAGCCAAGACATGCCACTGACCAGGACAACTCGTGATGGAGAGGGAAACTGTGATCGCTTGCCAATAACGCCAGCACAGACTGGTGGAAAACTATGATGGACAAGAAGACCAGGATACCTGGGGAAAGTGGAGATGAAAGGTCATTTTATTGAAATGAATGGTTCACCTATTTGGATTTAACATGAAACCTTTAGTAGCAGAATTACATATATAGCTGGCAAATTAATTCAATTGCTCACAGGTGTTTTCAGTAGCGCTTCACAGTACATACTTCCTACTTTAGCTTGCAACAGCAGTCACTGTATGCTGACAGTTGAAGTTATATAGGTACATTTAATGTAAATTAGTTCCAATTTGATATTCTCACTTTATTTTAGTTATAAGAATATCATTGAATTTTGGAAGATTATCTGTGGCTGTTTAAATAACTTAAATGCAAGTTAACATATACTAAATTACTGATTTAATAAAATCTTTTAAGTTTTTTTTTGATGAGCTAATGAGTTGATCATTACATAAACATCATATTAAGCATACCTGGAAATTTTTGTTAACTGATTTTTTTTTTTTTTACTTAATGAAATGATCTCTATTACAAAACAATTGGACTGGGATTGGGATTGGACCGGGAAAGACATGCTATTGTTTGTTATTCTCATGTATATTATGCTTGGCATTTAAAAGTTGACATTTAAAATGTTGGTTTTTGGGGTTGAACTGAAATAGCCACCAATCAGTTGTTGAAATTAGTAAAAAAAAAAAATTAATAATAATCTTAAAAATGCATTTATGCTACAAATTAGGTTGCTCTAACTCCATTAATTGCACACTGTTGCTTTTTTTTGAGCATTAACATTTTTTGTTGTTGTTGTTGTTGTTTACAATATTTAAATGTATTCTTGTTATGCAACTATTAATTGATTCTAACAAATCTCTATTTTTTATTAAGTCAAGTTATGTACACATCACAGTAGCGCTTTCTGGTTAATTTTCATGACTTGCGGATCAGTAAGAGAGTGGCTTATGAAGTAAGTAACAATTCAACAAAAATCAACTTGAGTCTGATTTAAATGTGTAGACTCGTGAGATTTTTTTAAGTGACTCATTAAAAGTTCACTTCGTTGAGGTCAGACTTGAGTTAAAACACGAACACACTGAAAAGCTGCTTTATAATAGAAATTTTAGTTATAATTATAATTATAATATTATAACTATATTATAACTATAATAATTATAGTTATAATAGTTATAATTCTAGTTGAAAGTGACGCTGTTTTTTGTGTCATGTTTAGTACTATAAAGCTGCTTGCTTTAAAGCAATCTATTGTATAAAGTACTGTATAATGGCTATGATCACATGCTTTCTCAACTGCTAATTTCTCACTGCTGTCTCACCCCGTTCAAGTGTAAAACAAAAAAGAACTTCACCAGGAGTATATCAGGAAGTTTCTGCAATATTTTCTTATTATATACGTCAAACTCAAAATAAATATGAACTATTACACTGGATTAGTGAAGTGACACTGTTCACAGCTGTATTTCTTGAGATGCCTGACAATGAGATGATTGAGGTTTATTAGAATCTCAGCAATGGGACACACTGCGCATGACCATTGCCAAAAAAACTGAGCCTCCTCCATGACTACTTTTTAGATTTACTGCAGATGCTGGTGTTATTTAAAGTTGCTGAATAAAGTTATAAGGTGTTTAAAAGGTACCTGAGAAGATGAAGCAGATAGTAGCAGGCTTGAGGAAGAAGGACACACTCTTACTGAGAGACATAGTGATACACACAGAGCCCATGATCATCAGAAACAAACTGAACAAAGCCAACATTGCACCTGCTATATGCAAACCTACGAGAGAAACAAAGCAAACAGTCAATTTATTTCTAATACAAAATTCTTCATCATTAAACAATACGGCCACACACATGCGGTCAACTAAACCATGCTGTGTTTATTGAGCATTTAATTTCAAAACCACTGGCATTAATGCCCCTCCCTAACAGCTTGCACACTTCTAGGAAGGCTTTCCACTTGATGCTGGAACATGGCTGAAGGGATTTTGCTCCCATTCAGACAGAAGAGCATTAGTGAGGTCAGGGACCGATTGTGGCCAATGGGATCTGGCACACATTAATGAGGTTCAATTTTAATGCATCATTTATGCATTTAGCAGACGCTTTTACAATACCAGAGTGTAATTAGTTCACAATACCAGAGTGAATGATTTCAAACTGACATGGAACACTAACTCAATAACAGTTAACTGATTTTATACCGCGATAATGCTGTTTTATACAGAGAAAATGCAAAGCTATCGTATGCATTCAAAGGACATGAAATATAGTGTAGGGACCACTTTTACAGGTTTTCTAATACTTTTGCATCATTTGATTGAAATTGCATGGAAAAAATTACATTACATTCTTTAATATGTCTCCTTTTGTGTTCAACAGAAATAAAGAGTTATACTGATTTGGAACAACATGGTGAGTAAATGATAACAGGAGATTCTTTTCTTTTTGGTGGACTATACCTTTAAACACCCTAGCCAAAGAGTTTTGTCATATGTTTTGATGGGACATTCAAGAATTATCCCAATGCACTTGAAAACTGAAATATGATTTGAACAACAAATAGAGCTCAAGTATGATGAATTCTTATGCATGTACACAGCATGGGATGTGGAGAGATGGAGAGACATAGAGCAGGGGGAGGAGACAGAAACACATGACTGATTTTCAATGAGAGAAACCACGTGGAAGGAGAGAGAGTGAATAGACGAGAGAGAACATAGATGGCAGAGAAGAGAGAGAGCAGACTATACAGGAAGAACTTACCTTTTTCTGTTGTTTTCTTAAATATGACAGCATTCTCTCCAGAAGTGTACACTTTGAAGTATGTGCAGTTTGATTCTGAGGGCGAAAAAGGAGACAGTGAGAGAGGAGACAGTGAAGGTGAAGAATAAAGATCAGTCAGAAACACAGAAAAAGGCACTTGAGCTCTCTGTAAACCCTGTGAGGGTCATTGTGTATTAATGTGCTGAGGACACAGAGCAGCCCTCTCACATATGGCACTGAAAGAACAAGAGAGACATGGAGAGTGAGGCAGATGGAGAGGGAGGGAACGAGAGTGAGGCAGATGGAAAGAGAGGACGAAGCACATACTCAGGTTAATATATACAACATCAAATCCACATTCACTCTCTCTTGTCCTCTGCAGCTTGTGTGCTGTCTTCTTGCATTTCCATTTTTTTTTCCACTCATGTCCTCTATATTTAGACTTGAAACCGGGCAGCAGTCAGACTGCAGTTTATCCATGTGCAATGTATGAGTGACCCTTCTGCTTTAACTTTGACCATCTTTTTCATAACTTTCACCTTTCAACTGAAAATGATTTGTGTTTACTACAAACTTCCATATAGTCATAAACAGATTAAAAATAAAAATCTAATCATACACATATACACACATCAACTTTTTCATTTTGGAGATTTTATGGGCATTTACATTTTTTTTTAATCATTTTCAAAACAATTATATTTTAATTAATTAATTGATTTAGTCACAAATAATTGCGCATATACAAATATTTGCTGAGAAAAGCCCCCAAATGGAGAAAATTCAAACATTTTATTCTAAGTTATCATTGTAAGCTACAACCCGAATTCCGGAAAAGTTGGGACGTTTTTTAAATTTTAATAAAATGAAAACTAAAAGACTTTCAAATCACATGAGCCAATATTTTATTCACAATAGAACATAGATAACATAGCAAATGTTTAAACTGAGAAAGTTTACAATTTTATGCACAAAATGAGCTCATTTCAATTTTGATTTCTGCTACAGGTCTCAAAATAGTTGGGACGGGGCATGTTTACCATGGTGTAGCATCTCCTTTTCTTTTCAAAACAGTTTGAAGACGTCTGGGCATTGAGGCTATGAGTTGCTGGAGTTTTGCTGTTGGAATTTGGTCCCATTCTTGCCTTATATAGATTTCCAGCTGCTGAAGAGTTTGTGGTCGTCTTTGACGTATTTTTCGTTTAATGATGCGCCAAATGTTCTCTATAGGTGAAAGATCTGGACTGCAGGCAGGCCAGGTTAGCACCCGGACTCTTCTACGACGAAGCCATGCTGTTGTTATAGCTGCAGTATGTGGTTTTGCATTGTCCTGCTGAAATAAACAAGGCCTTCCCTGAAATAGACGTTGTTTGGAGGGAAGCATATGTTGCTCTAAAACCTTTATATACCTTTCAGCATTCACAGAGCCTTCCAAAACATGCAAGCTGCCCATACCGTATGCACTTATGCACCCCCATACCATCAGAGATGCTGGCTTTTGAACTGAACGCTGATAACATGCTGGAAGGTCTCCCTCCTCTTTAGCCCGGAGGACACGGCGTCCGTGATTTCCAACAAGAATGTCAAATTTGGACTCGTCTGACCATAAAACACTATTCCACTTTGAAATAGTCCATTTTAAATGAGCCTTGGCCCACAGGACACGACGGCGCTTCTGGACCATGTTCACATATGGCTTCCTTTTTGCATGATAGAGCTTTAGTTGGCATCTGCTGATGGCACGGCGGATTGTGTTTACCGACAGTGGTTTCTGAAAGTATTCCTGGGCCCATTTAGTAATGTCATTGACACAATCATGCCGATGAGTGATGCAGTGTCATCTGAGAGCCCGAAGACCACGGGCATCCACTAAAGGTCTCCGGCCTTGTCCCTTACGCACAGAGATTTCTCCAGTTTCTCTGAATCTTTTGATGATGTTATGCACTGTAGATGATGAGATTTGCAAAGCCTTTGCAATTTGATGTTGAGGAACATTGTTTTTAAAGTTTTCCACAATTTTTTTACGCAGTCTTTCACAGATTGGAGAGCCTCTGCCCATCTTTACTTCTGAGAGACTCTGCTTCTCTAAGACAAAGCTTTTATAGCTAATCATGTTACAGACCTGATATCAATTAACTAGATGTTCTCCCAGCTGAATATTTTCAAAACTGCTTGCTTTTTTAGCCATTTGTTGCCCCCGTGCCAACTTTTTTGAGACCTGTAGCAGGCATTAAATTTTAAATGAGCTAATTAAGTGGATAAAAGTGTAAAATTTCTCAGTTTAAACATTTGCTACGTTATCTATGTTCTATTGTGAATAAAATATTGGCTCATGTGATTTGAAAGTCTTTTAGTTTTCATTTTATTAAAATTTAAAAAACGTCCCAACTTTTCCGGAATTCGGGTTGTATAACTAGACATAAATAAAGTGTCTTTAGAAGTCAATATATTGTTTGTTAGTTTTTCACATCAGTGAACATAAACCAATCACTGACCTACAGTCCACAGCAATCCATGTTTTGTCAATTCGTTCAAAGTTGATTCAGGGTCACACATAACGTACCTGAGATGAGGGAACGAGTACTGCGTAAGCTAGCTTACGCTATGGGAAAAGGTCCCCTTTTCTCGAGAATATGAAGCCAAAAATTATCCTTAATTTTTAAATAATGTAAAACGCAGTGCTGCAGCACAGCAGACCCAAGCGAAGCGGCTCGCGCGCTTATTGGCTGTGCTGCGGCAACTGCAGCAACCTATGGTGAGGCGGCGGAGAGGAACGAACCAATGGGGGCACTTCACGCCCATTGGACGTCAGAGCGCGCCAAAATAGGCGTGGCTGGAACTATATAAGCCACCGCTTCACCATAGGGATCAGGTTTTAAATCGACTGAAGCGATCACCCGGTCCGAGCACATAGCACGGCAGGTTATGCAGTACTCGTTCCCTCATCTCAGGGAACCGAGGTTACGTTAGTAACCGAGTACGTTCCCTTTCGAGAGTACTCTCGTACTGCGTAAGCTAGCTTACGCTATGGGAACACAATGTAAAACGCCGTGCGTGCTCGGGAACTTCGACCTGTCACAGCCTGAGGCGAGAGCCCGGGGCTTTATAGCAGGAGAAATCCCAGTCCCAACAGCCAACCTTAGTGAGCTTTATATAGGGAACGAAAAAAAGGGGGACGTGATAAGGCTTAGCACGTCTATATAGAAAGTACCCTGGCCTGCAGGGCAGGGACTTGCAGATTATAGAATCTAATAAATGTGGACGGAGAGGCCCAGCCTGCCGCCGCACAGATATCATCCAGTGGTATCCCGCAGGACCACGCCCATGACGAGGCCATACCTCGGGTGGAATGGGCTCTGATGCCGAACGGGCAGTGAAGGCCTTTAGATTTGTAAGCCAGCGAGATAGTGTCTACTATCCATCGCGATAGGCTTTGCTTCGTGGTGGCGAGACCTCGGGTGCGCCCACCAAAGCATATGAAGAGCTGGTCCGACCTCCTGAATAAGGCGGAGCGCGCAATATAGGTTTTGAGAGCCCTGACGGGGCAGATGAAGCTCGCGTTGCTTTCGTCGCTTTGCAAGGAAAGGGCTGACAGCGAGATGACCTGCGCTCTGAACGGTGTTGAGAGCACCTTGGGGACATAGCCGTGTCTTGGTCTGAGAATGACTCTGGAGTCATTAGGCCCAAACTCGAGACAGTCAGCGCTTACAGATAGCGCATGTAAATCCCCTACTCGCTTGACTGAGGCCAGAGCCAGTAAAAAAGCGGTTTTGAACGAAAGAAGCTTCATATCGACAGACTGAAGCGGTTCAAAAGGGGGGCCCTTTAAGGCCTCTAGGACCGTAGACAGGTCCCAGGAAGGGATTGAAGGGGGTCAGGGAGGGTTCATTCGACGAGCTCCCTTAAGGAAACGAATGACCAGTTTGTTTTTTCCCAGTGATAGGCCGGCCACCGGAGCATGAGAAGCTGCAATGGCTGCCACATACACTTTGAGCGTAGACGGGGATCTGCCCGCATCTAAACGCTCCTGTAGGAAGGAGAATATCTCCGTCACGTCACATAAGTGAGGGTCTAGGTTCCGTGTCCCGCACCAGGTGGAGAACACTGACCATTTCTGCGCGTACAGGCGCCTGGTTGAGGGCGCTCTGGCTTCCGTAATGGTCTTTAACACTCCCTCAGGGAGGTTCCCGGGTACCCGTTGAGGGGCCATACATGAAGGGCCCAAAGTTCGGGGTGGGGATGCCAGAGCGCACCCTTCAGCTGCGTGAGGAGATCTTTCCGCAGCGGTATTGGCCATGGGGCTGTACTGGACAGCTGCATCAGCTCGGAGAACCAAGGTTGGGTCGTCCAGAGTGGGGCTACTAGCAGCATAGCACATCTGCTCTTCCTGACCCGATCGATGACCTGCGGTAGCATCGCGACCGGTGGGAATGCATAAAGCGGGCGTCTGGGCCAATCGAGGGCCAGCGCGTCCCTGCTCTTTGAAAAATATATTGGGCAATGAGCGTTGTCTTCTGAGGTGAAGAGGTCGACCTCTGCCCTGCCGAAGATGCTCCACATCAACTGAACCGTTTGTGGGTGAAGAGACCACTCCCCAGGGGGAACATTCGCCCTGGAAAGCATGTCCGGGCCCCGGTTCAGGATGCCAGGTACATGCGCTGCCTTTAGCGAGCGCAGATTGTAATGTGCCCATGTCAGAAGACGTTCGGTCAGGGTGTGCAAGGTTTCTGACCTGACACCACCCTGGCGATTTATGTAGGCCACCACTGACATGCTGTCTGATCTGACCAGAACGTGGTGGCCCTTTAAAAATGGGAGGAAAGCTTTCAGGGATAGTTCGACCGCTATCATCTCCAGACAGTTTATGTGTGACAGTCGCTCCGGGCTCGACCAGAGGCCGGAGGCAGACCTGCCCTCGTACAGGGCGCCCCAACCGAGGTTGGATGCATCTGTCGAGACTACTTTCCATTTCGAGACAGCGCCCGTGCTTACGCCTAACTGATACCAGTTGGCTATTTTCCAAGGGGCCAGAGCTGTGATGCAGCCGTGGGTCACCCTGATGCGCGCGCGGCCGGAAATCCAGGCGCGCGCTGGAACACGGTCTCTCAGCCAGCGCTGTAGTGGGCGCATGCGCAGCAGGCCCAGTTTGAGAACCGCAGAGGCTGATGCCATCAGACCTAGCATTTCCTGAAATCGTTTGAGCGGGTAAAGAGACCCGGCTTTGAACGACACGGCTAGATGCTGAATAGTGAGAGCGCGCTGTGACGTCAGACGCGCTGTACATGTCACAGAGTCTATGTCTATCCCCAAAAAGGAAATCCTCTGGCTGGGAGACAGAGCGCTCTTGACAGTGTTGATCGTGAGACCCAGGCATTCTAAATGGCTGAGGATCCAGGATCTGTGTGTCGTCAGTAGTTCCTCGGAATGGGCTAAAACTAGCCAGTCGTCGAGGTAGTTCAATACTCGCACTCCCCGCATTCTCAGGGGTGCGAGAGCGGCATCCATGCACCGTGTAAACGTACGGGGCGCTACGGAGAGGCCGAATGGAAGAACCATGTACTGATAAGTCTGCCCCTCGAAGGCGAATCTCAAGAATGGCCTGTGATGGGGTGCTATTTGAATGTGAAAGTAAGCGTCTTTCAGATCCACTGAGAAAAACCAATCCCTCGGGCGAATTTGCGCGAGTATTTGTTTGGTAGTTAACATTTTGAACGATCGCGTCATAAGCGCTTTGTTCAAACATCTGAGATCTAGGATGGGTCTGAGACCGCCATCCTTTTTTGGTACGAGGAAGTAGCGGCTGTAAAAGCCTGACTCGCGCTGCGCAGGGGGAACAGTTTCTATCGCCCCTTTTGCAAGAAGGTTTATCAGTTCGGCGCGTGTGTCATTTCGCTTTTCACTTTCGTTTCGACCACGGCGCGAAAGCGCGGCGGTCTGCGAGCGAATTGGAGCGAGTAACCTCGTTTTATTATATTCAAAACCCAATTTGATATGCCGGGGATGGCCTGCCATGCAGCGGCTCGTGCGGCTATGGGTTGAATGTGCTTCGGGCACTGGCCGCCTGTTATGAGGGGACCAGTAGCTCGAGTATGCTGTGCTTGTGACACTGTGGTGACAGCGCTTATTTGTAGGGTTGCGCACTGAGAAGTGGGCACGCGCGCTACATTTAGAGCACCTCCGGCGTGAGCGGGAAGGTGGGCATGAAAGGAGACCCGAGTGTGTCTTTGTGACACTTGGGGGAGTGTGTATACATGTAGGGGTGCGTACTGTGTAGTGGGCACACTGCCTACATAGAAAAAGCTCTTTTTGTGCTTTATTGAGGTCGCCGTGAAAACGGCGTTTGTGTGCAGGCGTGCGTGCATTGTAACAGGCTCGTTTACTGCAGTATAGACATCTCCAACCGCCTTTAGTGAGGGGATTGGAGGAAGCATGTGAGGTTTCTTGTGTGGTGGTCCGGCCGCAGCGGGACTTAACCACGGTCTTTTCAGCCCGAAGGTCAGGAGGGCTTCGGAGGCTCGGGGTTCAGCACAATCCTGGGCCGAGGTCCCCGTCTCTCTGGCGGTTTGCGGCTCGTAGAGCGAGAGCGGTGCTGGGTTTTGGTCGCTGGGCGAGACTGTAAGTCTGGCTGCGATGGCTTCGAGGTCTGAGGGGGCGACGCATTTCTACGGCGTCCCGCAGCAGAGCTAGAGCGTTTCGGCAGGAAGTGTCTCATTGCCTGTGACGTTTTCTGAGCCTCAGTGAAGCGTTCAGCGAAACCCTTAACCGACTGGCCAAAGAGGCCGGAAGGCGAGATAGGAGAGTCAAGAAAGGCGGATTTGTCAGCGTCTTTCATCTCCGTGAGCGTGAGCCAGAGGTGTCGCTCTAAAACAGCGAGGCTTGCCATGCTTCGGCCGATCGCTTGTGCTGTGGTCTTTGTCGCACGCAGGGCTAGATCAGTAGCGCTGCGGAGATCTTTAAAGTCATAGGTATCTGGGGCAGACTCGTCCAGGTTACGGAGAAGTCTGGCCTGAAAAACCTGCAGCACAGCCATGGTGTGTAGAGCCGAAGCAGCTTGACCAGCGGAGGTGTAAGCTCGGCCAGCGAGAGCTGAGGTGGTGCGGCACGGCTTGGATGGATGCACAGGCTTCGACCGCCATCCTGCGGCTGAGGGCGGGCAGAGGTGTGCAGCAATAGCCTCCTCGAGAGGGGGGAGGCTCTCGTAACCGTGGTCTCGGGCGCCGTCGACAGAGAAGAGCGCTGACGAGACAGAAGTCTTCAAGCGTGTGGAGAATGGGGCTTTCCACGACTTCGTGAGTTCATCGTGAACTTCCGGGAAGAAGGGGGCGTTTCTTTGCGGCGGGGCCGAAGGGCGCCCCTGCAAGAACCATTCGTCCAGCCTGCTTTTAGCGGGCTCGTCTGGAGGAGACCAGTCGAGCTGAAGGTCGCTGACAGCCCTTGTAAGCACGCGAGTAAGCTCCGCGTCGTTATCAGCGCGTTGTCCGGTGCAGCTGGGTGCTGTAGAGGGGGGGGGGTCCGCAATGGAGCCCGACCATTCCTCACTACTGGACGCGGCGAGAGAAAGGCTGTCGTGTCTGTCCTCTTCCGCCTCAGGCGCTCCGAAGGAGAAGGGGGCGCTGGTGAGCAGGGACTGGCGCTGCTCGTCCACGAAGAGGACAGGCGAAGGAGAGAGAGCGGGCGAGGCACGCGGGGAGTGTTCCGGCGTGAGCTCGCGTGTAGCAGTGTGCTCAGGCATTCTCTGATCGCGGCGTTTCTTACGCGGCACTTGAGAGAGAAGAAGCGGAGCGGGTGGAGCATCGTGGCTGGTTTGAGCTAATCGAGCCCGCAGGGTCGATATAGCCATGTCGTCGCACTCAGGGCAGCCGCCCTTGGAGAGTGCGCTCTCAGCATGCTCGCGGCCCAGGCAGGAGACACAGATGATGTGGCGGTCCTCGCTGGGCAGAGGGCCTCGGCAGGAAGCGCAGGCCCGAGGCATTTTAAACAACGCCTCGAATTCTGGAGGAAAAAGTGTGATGCAGCGGCAAACACACTAGCTTTGTAAAGGATATAGTCACGCCGGATGGCGCAGCAGGAAGCGAGTGCTGAAGGCGGTGTCGAGATGAAGCACGAGCCGGCGTCCTCAGATCTGCGTTGCAGTGCTATCCCGCTGAGAGGCTTTTCGACAGCGTGTAGAGGCTTCTCCGGAGAAGACAGCGAAGTGCAGGTGAGATCGCTGAAGGAGATGAAATCTGATCCCTATGGTGAAGCGGTGGCTTATATAGTTCCAGCCACGCCTATTTTGGCGCGCTCTGACTTCCAATGGGCGCGAAGCGCCCCCATTGGTTCGTTCCTCTCCGCCGCCTCACCATAGGTTGCTGCAGTTGCCGCAGCACAGCCAATAAGCGCGCGAGCCGCTTCGCTTGGGTCTGCTGTGCTGCAGCACTGCGTTTTACATTATTTAAAAATTAAGGATAATTTTTGGCTTCATATTCTCGAGAAAAGGGGACCTTTTCCCATAGCGTAAGCTAGCTTACGCAGTACGAGAGTACTCTCGAAAGGGAACACATTTCTCATCTATCCTGATTTATATTTTAGGTCCACATGAATCGCAGTCATATTTTTGTCCATTTTGTTGTATCCTGTGGCTTTTTTCTAGCATACCTCACCATGAACATCACATTGAAAGAGACTTTGTCAAGTTAAAAGAAGTTAAACATCACTTTTCAAATTTTTTTTTTTTTGTGAACACTATTATTTCCGTAGGGGTCAAAGGGCATGAATAAATATGCTTATTGTTTTACATTATTATTGTTTTATAATTATACAAATAAATAATTTTAATGTTTTATATATTAACATAAATGTAAAAATACTAATGTTTAAATAAATATAATAATTGTACTAAACTATTTTGTCAGCCTAATTTAAATACATGCACTTGCACACACACGCACATTCAAATAAGGTCACTGCTGTGAGCTGCACTAGATATGATTAGCATAGAGCTGGTAATGTAATATTGAACAGATCTCTTAAAAATGCATCATGGAAGTCTTAATTAAATCATGAATTAAAATGAATTAAATCAAGGCATATCTATATAATGGCAGGGTTGCAGCATTAAACCATTAAGAAATTTTAGTCATCATTAAAGGCACTATATGTAATTCTTCAACACAGTCTCACTCCCAACTCGTCACATATTGACGCTTGGTCAGGACACTTTGGAGTCGCTTTTTGATGCACAGGGTACCCCTTTAGCGTAATTTTTCTACATGCAGTGTGTCCTCCATTGCTTTAAATAAGAAACCTTTAGCATCAATATGCTGATGCAATAGGCTTATAGTCATGATTAAATTATATATTGGGCAATAATATTGCCATTATTGCATATATGTTGAGGTGTGATTTTTCAATGTAAAGTCACAACAGTTTTATTTATATTACACTATTTACACATTTATGAGCAGGTAACCCAACCCATGCCCCTAAACCTACCATTTGTCAATAAGGAACAATATATAATACGCAGATACAACTACTGTCATAATTTATTCATGACATCACTTACAGATGACACAATGACACGATGGACACGGTCCGTGTCAAAAGTTAAAATTGCTTATTTCTCTGGATTTAAACATTCTTCGATAATGTAAGTAAACAAGTCAGAAAAATATAAAAAAAATTGTTCTAGTGGTTTTTGGATATTTAATTTTTTTTATTTTTAATCATTCATATTGTGCCTTTAACAGCATGTAAAATGTTCGATGCAGAAATCAAACCTGCCTTGTCTCTGAATTGGCCAAATCTTTCCCAATTTGGCAGGTAAAATTTAGCCCAAAATTTGCTGTTCTGCATTCTCAGCTAAAGGGGTGTCATGTTATGATCTGTTATGACAAGTAGAGAGTGGAACTGTTCTTTAACAAAGCTGGCAGTCAGACCAGTGGCACTGTTACAAGAGTCATCATCACGGTCCTATGGGCCTTGCAAACTGAGGCAAATTAAACTCCCTGGTTCTCTGTTCATGCGTGTTGTTATGTGAGAGGTAAGATGAATATAACAAACCAGAACATGGAAAACAAATCAGCTAATACTGCATCTCATAAAGTCAACAGGCTTTAGTAACATCACGGTTTGACTGTAGTTGAGCTGAATGCTGCTTTGTGTCTTTAAAAACAATTATATGGATGCTATATAATGTTCTCACATTTCCAAAAATACATGAAAAACAAATAATATATTAAATGATTAAAGCCTAAAACTATTTTGTGTATGTGTTTATTAATTTAATAAACTTATATAACTTATATAATTTCTTTAATGTTCCTTATTATTTTGTATTTTTATCTCATGATTTCAGTCTCCAGTTTCCCCAGGAGCAAAACAAACAACACACTGAGTGTGGTAGGCCATGTAATATGGTGAGTACATTCAGAATAGAATCTATCTATCTACTGCCTACTAGGGGTGGAACGTTACACAGATGTCACGGTTGATGGATCACGGTTCGATAAGATTTCGGTACAACAGAAAAAAGAATCTTCTATGCTTGGTTTCTTTTCATTTGTTTTGAACTGACAGTAGAACAAATTAAAAAAGATTTCCACATAAATGTGAAAATACTAAATGTTATTACATTGTAAAATATGTATAATCTGCAGTACATATACATACAAGTAATAAATTCCTGAAATATATCTGATTTAGTTTACAGATAAACAAGGGGAAAAAATAGTTTGACACGTAGCCTATATATGCTGAGTTTCAGTTCACTTTTATGACAGGCTTAATTTGCTCACAGAAATGAAACTCCAATGGCAGAAAGCGACATCCTATTTGTTTTCTTAATTTTATAAAAGCACAATATTTTGTTTTCATTGTGAGTGTACACAAATAAAAGCAGCCCTTTATACAGTGATGCATTATTTAGACAATAAGTGTTTAAAGTTGATTCTGCTGGTATAAGGAAACAGTTGAAGTGATCGCACCAGTGTGCACGCGCGTAAACACACACACACGCACACGCACACAAAAGACATAAGTTCCAGCACAGCTAACTTGACATCACAGTTGGTACTTTATCAAAATAACATGCAGTGAACCAAACATCAGCTGTAATTTACATAGTAAATCATAGTTTAGCATTCAAATACGTTACATTTGAAATTAAGAAATATCATGGTATATTTAGATTTGTTGCGAATGAGAGAAGTAGGATACAAGAACACAAAGCTCCATTTTACAAGCAGTTGAGTGCACAAGCCTTTAAAGTATACTCCTTTGCCAGTCTGTGAGAGACCCATTCAGACCCTGTGTTCCATTGAGAAGGGCTCATGCCTATGCCCTAATGCCTTCAAAGGGTTTACCCTTCAGAGTGAGAGCTTTGTAGGGTTGAAGGGTGTAGGGGACCCAACAACTGTTTCTTGAAGTGTCCTTCTGCGTCATCATCACATGCCCACACAGAGGTGCTATCATCATGCAAAGAATCTGCACAAAGGATCATGGGAGCCCGAAATGTCCATCAGTTTTTCCCTTTAACATTCTTCATTCCGAAGGGCCCTTTGAAGTGGCCAGTTTTAAAAACTTCGGTTTGGAATGACCCTTCAATATGGCGGCCATGATTGTTTTCACTCCCGAGTAGGGCTGCATGATGAATCGAAATGGAATCAAAATCACTATTCGACAGAAGCTGCGATTGTCATGCATATCTTTCTGTGAAGCACGGTTCTGTGATCAGCAGTAAATCTCCTTCCAAAGGCGCTGAAACTCCAAATACACTTAGCAGAAGAAACCCAGGAAATGCCTATAGCGGTAACTGGATAAACAGATTTAAAACTGCTTTTATTGATTCAACGTGACTAATAAACACATGATTATGACAAAATAGGGTTTATCTGAGTTATTATTATTAGAATTTTCATTAAAATAAAGTATATTTATAATGCAATGCCTTTATCACAGCTTAGAATACTATGAAATATGTTGCGTGCCTTATTCTATATAAAATGCCACATCATCTAACAGAAGGATTTATTTCAAACACTCGATTGACGTTATGATGCATTAGGACTTGCGTTTACTGACCTAATAAACTCCTTTGGAGTCAAGCAAAATGTCACCGGGCCCACTCATCGTTTTAATCATACACTAGATTTAATTATATTGCGTGGAATCGATCTTACTGCTATAGATATCGTACCTCAATGTGATGATGTTACAGACCATTTCCTTGTATCCTGCATGCTGCATATCACTGATATTAACTATATGTCTCAGCGTTACCGTCTGGGCAGAACTATTGTTCCAGTCATCAAAGACAGATTCACAAATAACCTGCCTGATCTATCTCAACTGCTATTTGTACCCAAAAATACACATGAATTAGACGAAATTACTGACAACATGGGCACTATTTTCTCTAATACATTAGAAGCTGTTGCCCCCATCAAATTGAAAAAGGTTAGAGAAAAACGTACTGTGCCATGGTATAACAGTAATACTCACTCTCTCAAGAAAGTAACTCATAGTCTTGAAAGCAAATGGAGAAAAACGAACTTGGAAGTTTTTAGAATTGCATGGAAAAACAGTATGTCCAGCTATGGACAGGCTCTAAAAACTGCTAGGGCAGAGCATATCCACAAACTCATAGAAAATAACCAAAACACAGTTTAGCACAGTGGCTAAATTAAAAAATTACCATACGCCACCTGATTCAAATATTCCACCAACGTTAAATAGTAATGACTTTATGAATTTCTTCACTGTTAAAATAGATAACATTAGCAATACAATAGCGAATGTAGATTCTACAGCGTCTAACACTTCAGTTTCATCCATCGCACCCAAAGATAAACTGCAGTGCTTTACAAATATAGGACAGGAAGAGCTAAATAAACTTATCACTGTATCTAAACCAACATGTTTATTAGATCCTGTACCCACTAAATTACTGAAAGAGTTGTTACCTGTAGCCGAAGAACCGCTTCTCAATATTATTAACTCGTCGTTATGTTTAGGTCACGTCCCAAAACCATTCAAGCGGGCGGTTATTAAGCCTCTTATTAAGAAACCAAAACTAGATCCTAGTGAACTGGCAAATTATAGGCCTATTTCAAATCTTCCATTTATGTCTAAAATTTTAGAAAAAGTTGTGTCTGCTCAATTGAGCACCTTCCTGCACAAAAATGATCTGTATGAAGAATTTCAGTCAGGTTTCAGGTCACGTCCCAAAACCATTCAAGCGGGCGGTTATTAAGCCTCTTATTAAGAAACCAAAACTAGATCCTAGTGAACTGGCAAATTATAGGCCTATTTCAAATCTTCCATTTATGTCTAAAATTTTAGAAAAAGTTGTGTCTGCTCAATTGAGCACCTTCCTGCACAAAAATGATCTGTATGAAGAATTTCAGTCAGGTTTCAGGCCCCACCATAGCACAGAAACTGCACTTGTTAAAATTACAAATGACCTGCTTCTTGCATCAGATCAAGGCTGCATCTCATTTCTAGTTTTACTTGATCTTAGTGCTGCGTTCGACACCATAGATCATGACATACTCATAGATAGATTACAAAACTATACAGGTATTCAAGGGCAGGCTCTAAGATGCTTTAGATCCTACCTGTCCGATCGCTACCATTTTGTTTACTTAAATAGGGAGTCATCTCATTTATCATTAGTAAAATATGGAGTGCCACAAGGATCCATCCTAGGTCCCCTTCTATTTTCAATATACATATTGCCCCTTGGTAATATTATTAGAAAATATGGATTTAGCTTCCACTGTTATGCTGATGATACTCAGCTATATATCTCAACTAGACCAGATGAAACCTCTAAATTATCTAAGCTAACAGAGTGTGTCAAAAATGTAAAAGATTGGATGACCAATAATTTTCTCCAATTAAATTCGGATAAGATAGAGATATTAATTATTGGACCAAAAAACACTACACAGAATCTTGTAGATTACAATCTACAATCAACTAGACGGATGTACTAGTTGTACATCCGTGGAAGTCATGGCCTAATGGTTAGAGAGTCGGACTCCCAATCGAAAGGTTGTGAGTTCGAGTCCCGGGCCGGCAGGAATTGTGGGTGGGGGGAGTGCATGTACAGTTCTCTCTTCACCTTCAATACCACGACTTAGGTGCCCTTGAGCAAGGCATCGAACCCCCAACTGCTCCCCGGGCGCCGCAGCATAAATGGCTGCCCACTGCTCCGGGTGTGTGCTCACAGTGTGTGTGTGTGTTCACTGCTCTGTGTGTGTGCATTTCGGATGGGTTAAATGCAGAGCACAAATTCTGAGTATGGGTCACCATACTTGGCTGAATGTCACTTCACTCACTTCACTCACTTACTGTTACTTCCTCTACAGTCAAAAATATGGGTGTTATATTAGACAGCAACTTGTCTTTTGAAAATCATATTTCCCATGTTACAAAAACTGCATTCTTACATCTTAGAAACATTGCCAAGCTACGAAACATGTTGTCCGTTTCTGATGCAGAAAAGCTAGTTCATGCATTCATGACCTCTAGACTGGACTATTGTAATGCACTTCTAGGTGGTTGTCCTGCTTCTTCAATAAACAAGCTACAGATAGTCCAAAATGCAGCAGCTAGAGTCCTTACCAGGTCAAGAAAATATGATCATATTACCCCAATTTTACAGTCTCTGCACTGGCTACCTATTAAGTTCCGTGTCAGTTACAAATTATCATTACTTACCTATAAGGCCCTAAATGTTTTAGCTCCTGCGTACCTAACTAGCCTTATACCACGCTACAATCCATCACGCTCCCTAAGGTCACAAAACGGGGTTCAAACACACTCTCTCTGTTTAAATCTAGATTAAAAACGCATCTCTTTCGCCAAGCATTTGAATAATGTATCCGATCAAATGTGCATTCTTATTCTTTAGCTTGGGTTAAACTAATTAATTTTACTTTGTTGGAACAGCAGCTATGCTAATGATGTCTCTATTTGTTTCTATGTTTTGTTTTGTAACTAGGATTTACACAAGCTCCAGTCTGGATCCAGAACACCTGAGAAGAGATGATGCTGACCCCTCAGAAGACCTCAGATGATGCTAACCCTGAATCAACAACATATCTAACAAATATTGCTACAAGTGTGACTGCATCATATAATAATTGTTAATTATTAATAATATTAATAATGTTCATCATCTGGCTGACTACGTCTTGTATTAATTTTTCTACAAATCCTGTCATACGTGCACAAACTGACAGTCACCACTTATAAGCTATTACTAAATATTGTAGAAACATAATTTTCTGTAAAGTTGCTTTGTAACGATTTGTATTGTAAAAAGCGCTATACAAATAAACTTGAATTGAATTGAATTAAATTAAGTGAGTTTGGAGTAAAAATATGTTATTAAATGTGGTATTTTCACATGCTTTCAGATTCAGCAGCATTTACTACACAGAGCCGTAGTTCACTGAGAAGCTATGCGAAGAGCAGTCATTATTGGGAACGATTTCTTTGATTTCATAATCGAGTGATAAAAGCAACTTTTTTTTGCATAACTCATCAGTGAACTACGGATCTGTGTAGTAAATGCTGCTCCATCTAAAGCATTGGATTGTTTATTGCTGATTATAGAAACTGCTTTACTGACAAAATGCGCATGACAATCACATTCGATTAATCGTGCAGCCCTACTGCGAAGTGCCCTTCGGAGGGCGATATATCCCATTAGGAATGCACCAAGAGTCAGCACATGGTCACTGTCTAGTGTCCTTTTCGTTGTTCTTCTGCTGGCGGTAGGTTATCAAACAGTGTTGCATTGCTGCGGGCGCACCTTTCTGGATAGGGGCCTGTATTTGTTGTAATGTCTCATGCACCGAACAGAGATGTCCATACCATGACGGTTCGGTATGAATACATGAATCGTTCCACTCCTACTGCCAACTGAATTCTACACTGTGCAACTTTTAAAAAATAGTATGTGAAACAGAATGCATTCTGCAACAAGAAATGCTTTTAACAGCATTATGCTGCATTTTTAATTTATCAAGTAGTGTACAAGTATCATATCTTGGAAAATTACAGTTTTTTTGCATTTTAAATCACATTTTTATGTTAATAATTAATAATTATATATTATAAAAGAAAAAGATTCCTGTTTACATGTAGTGTATATATTACTTGTTAAAGATTCTAAATAATTAAGTAAAAAAAAAAAGTTTCTTATGCTCATCAAGACTGCATTTAATGAAAAAAAAAGTAAAAACAGTAATATTTTATGATTATTACATATTCCTGTGATACAAAGCTGAATTTTCAGCAGTCATTTCTCCAGTCTTCAGTGTCACATGATCCTTCAGAAATCATTCTATTATGCTAATTTGCTGCTCAACAAATAGTAGGTGTGTACTCTCACCTCCAGGTAGATCTGCAGGTCCACAACTCTCTCTCTCCGGGTCAATATCTGACACCCATAGCGTGCGAACACATAATTTCCAAAGGCCGTAATGTGCCATCTCACATGTCTGGTTGTTCCTGGAGTGTTTTGGCTGCGATAACTCCACCCAGAACTCTGTACCCATGCCAAGTACCGTCAGTGTCACGCCTATGAGGGCGACAAAAAATGCCAGCTTGATCTTGCCCTCTTGGCTGTCACTCATTCGAGGGGGCCTCGGCCGTTTACCTTGACGCCCGCTCTTACTGCCAACTCCACCCAGAGCAGCCGTACCTACTCTCCCGTCATCTTCCTTTTGCAAAAAATAGTTGGACCACATGGCAACCACAATACTTGAAGATGAGAGGAGGAAATTCCCAGAGGTAAAGTCAAGAAAGGGGAAAAAAAATAACTAAAGCAAAAAACAGGAGACTAGAGTCTTGAGTTAGACAGACGGATAGATAATAAACACGCAGAAAAGTATATTAATAAGAAGGCTCAAAAAAAGAACATGAAATTATTATAATGTCCTGTGATTTAAAAAGAATCCAGCGTGCAAGAAATTCAAGTGACAGGGGGTCATTTCTGAAGACTGTAGAGTTGGGAATTAACTGATGTCTACAAACACAAGAAGGTTTGATAAACTAGACAGGAATAATGGGTAGATGAAAAGAATGACTTGATGACAGACACTGGATATCGGCCTTATAGAGCTGTGAAAAGATGATGCATTCCTCTTTTTGATGAATCTGCAGAAAAAAGAGAAAAAAAGACTAGTATTCAAAACAAATAGAAAATTGCAGGACTGAAGAATAAATTGATCAGAGATATACAATTGAGCTTTCCCTTTAGTCACTATTTTTTTTTATATATATATATATATATATATAATTTGGCAGCATGGTAGAACAAATATTCAAGATACTACGCCTAATTATTTGAATTCTTAATAAAATTCTTAAGTTTTATTTTAATTCTAAGACTACAATAAGGATGAAATTGTTATTCTTTTGTTTATTGTAATTTGTGTAGAATTTGTTCATTCACGGCAAAAGCATAAAAAAGAAGCTTTTAATTTAGAAATAAAATTAGAATTTCTTTATGAAATTACAATTAAAATTACTATTTAAAAGCATATCAATACGTCTTCTTTTTAGAGAACTTTGGCAGAAAAAAGGACATAACTAATCCAGTAATTAGTGACAAAGAGAACAGCCTTAAAAGGATAGTTCACCCCAAAATGAAAAAAACTGTCATCATTTACTCACCCTCAAGTTGTTCCAAGCCTGTATGGGTTTCATTTATCAGAGATCTACAACCAGTTGACGGTCCCCACTGACTTCCATAGTATAAAAAAAAAAAAAAATGGAAGTCAATGTGAACTAGCGACTGTTTGGTTACCAGCATACTTCAAAATATATTTTGTTTGTGTGTGTGTGTGCGCGCTCGCTCAGCAGAAGAAAGAAATGCATACAGATTTGGAACAGCTTGAATGGGATTTAATTACAGAATTTTCATTGTTGGGTGATTTATCTCCTTAATATCTTGAAAACCACATTATACCTTTGTCCTCTGTTGAGTAAACAAACATACAGTAAAGCTTACAGAGAAAGTTAATATGGGTCATGATTAGGTCACATTGTCTAAGAATTAGCTATGCCAGATGCGACTCCAAGAAATCAACACATACCCGTAAACTCAGCCCACTTTAGCCCTGCCTGTTTGATATGTGCCATTTTAAGGCCTCATAAATACCCCAGCATTACATGTACAGAGAACGATTAGATCTATGGACAGAGAGTTTCAAGGTGTGCGCCATTCTGCTACTCTAAAAAAAGATGTGAGAGCAGGAAGAGTTTAACGTGGACTGAACAGACTGAGGGATGAAACACAAGGTTGTTGAGAATGGAGGCGAAAATAGGAACCAGGCAGTAGGTGTTAATTCATGTATGACCGGCAAAACGACAGAGGGTCTAAAGTCATTAACACTGTACCGGTGCAGGGAGGGAGTACTACAAGACAAAGCTCGTTGAGGCCAATCACCCACACGGGAGAAATAAGAATACAACAAGGCTAGAGACAAACATGTGGCCCATAGCCAAAATTATAGCATAAAACACTCACAAACATACCAAAAACATACATTTTTGAATGAGCTAAAATTATCTCTATATCTGTATAATAAAATATAGTACGAACAAATAATAATTATAATTAAAATATGAATAAAAATACATTTTAATGATAATTATATTTTTTCTAGAACTTTTTAAAGCACTAGAATAGTATATATATATATATAATATGTGACCCTGGACCACAAAACCAGTCTTAGTGTCAATTTTTATAATAAAATAAATAAGCTTTCCATTGATGTATGGTTTGTTAGGATCGGACAATATTTAGTTGAGACACATCTATTTGAAAATCTGGAATCTGAACGCCTTTGAATTTGTCCATATGTATTCTTAGCAATGCATATTATTAATAAGTTTTGATATATTTAAGGTAGGAAATTTACAAAATATCTTCATGGAACATAATCTTTACTCATTATCTTAATGATTTTTGGCATAAAAGAAAAGTCTATAATTTTGACCCATACAATGTTTTTTTGGGCTATTGCTAAAAATATACCCCAGCGACTTAAGACTGGTTTTGTGCTCCAGGGTCACATATATACTTAAGATTTTAATACTTATCAGACAGTATATATTTTGAAGTAAGTTTATTTTTTTTATTTAGTTTGCCCCGTCGGCAAGTAGTTTTTAAAGTATACACTACCTACCATTCAAAAGTTTGAAGTAAGTTTTTTTTTCTTTTCTTTGAAAAACAGCATTTTTAAAAATGCTATAAACTGATCAAATGTGACAATAAAGAGTTTTACATTGTTACAAAAAAAAGGCAGATAAATTACAAATTTTTACTTTCTATTAAAAAAATCCTAAAAAACACTCTTTTTAACATTGATAAGTAATGCTTAAGCACAAAAATTTTAATACATTTAAAAATATAATAGAAATTACTTTTTTTTACTGTTTGATAAAAGTCTCAGAGTACAAGACTTACAAATATTAAAAAAACAAAACATACATGTGATAAATATAGCAGGCTTTAAGCTTAAAACGAAAAATATTGTCTAGTCAACTTAATTTCATATATTCAACTTTAAAGTCAGTACACAAATACAGATTATGCAGTGTGACTACAAACTGTTCTGCAGATAAAATATTAGATATTCAGTAATGGTTTTTGGGTTCACATTTTGTTGTGTAAGTTACAGTCATTTGAGATATAACACTGTCAAAACACTATACATGACCTGGAAATGTAACACAGGGCAGGCTATAATTAACCCACCAAGATCATCTCCATCTCTGCTCTTTATATTACCCCAACTCTGTCAAAACTACCTTCAGAATAATTTTGCTTCTATAATATGTCCTATACTATGGTTGCCGACTTGCCAGCTGTCGGCACCCATAGTGAAGGGGCTCACATCTCAGTCAAGGCAGTCAGAATGGAAGAAACCAATTATCATTTTAAAACAACTGGGCTTCAGTCCCACACTCACACATTAGGTCTGTGATATCAAATCCAGAAACAATGTATAAACATCTCTCAGCAAAATAAATTACATCCAGACCAACGTAACTGCCTAAATGTTAGTAGCTTATTAAATAGCAAGACAAACACAACGTCTGACAACATCTGCAATAAAAGTGCTAAATTATGAATACATACATATATTTTTTTAAATTCAGGTTAACATACAAAATCAGTTACACCTGTAGCAGTGTACAGACAATTTAAATGTTTATACTCATATCAATACATCTATGCATTCTAGAAATTCTAGATTTAGAGAAAAAAACAAGTTTGCAAAGTTATCAAATCTCTTACCAATCAATTTTCCTGAGTGCATAATAAAATACATATTTTAGAAGCTGCACAATGTTAAACTATTCAATGAAATTTAAGGTTTGTGTCACAGATTTTATTAAATTATGACAGTATGCGTGTGTGCAGCAAGTGCATTGAGTGAGAGCAATGAAATCCTGACCTGTTCTGTGTGGGTGCAGATCTGATGACTACATACATGAAACTCAGCTGAGAGAGGAGGAGAAGGAGGGATGTAAAGAGAGCGAGAGAGAGAGAGAGAGAGAGAGAGAGAGAGAGAGAGAGAGAGAGAGAGACAGAAAAAGAAGGGTGGAGAAAACTGGGACTGGGGCTCATGAAATCAAGTTGTAGAGACTATGTTTGACTGCTCAGTCACCCAAGTATATGGTTCATGCAAGAATATTTATCTACACATGGACATATTTGATATTTTTCAGTGTATATCAGTGTGAGTTTTGCATGTCTGTGGGAAAGTCAGTCGAGTGTATGTCAGCTGATCCACGGATGTTTGTGTGTGTATATGGGCAAGGGTTCTATTTTGGACAAGCACCTGTTAATGACATTAAGAGCGTGTGTGGGAGTTACAGTTGCAAAGACAGAAAAGAGAGAGGACTGTTTATAAGGCGAGAGAAAGCAGCTGATTGAGCAGCTTAGAAAATTACAGATGGCATTAAATCAGAAAAAGGATATAAAATTAAGAAGGTTAAAGGGCTGGCTGTAAGACATATTGGGGCATTATCAGAAGGTGAAAAATAATAAAGCCAAAACGACAGTCACTAATTAACCAACAAAACACTTGCCTATCCATCCAGTAGTATTAGTTCAATCACAGCCGTTCCATAAATAAATAGAAAACATTTGTTGTCTTTATGATCAGAATTTCTGTCTCTCCAAAGTTCTAAGAACTATTTCATTGAACTTTAACAAAAAAAAATATCAAAGCAGCATACTTCAGGATATCAAAGCTAAATGCATTAACTAATGCATTAAGCTAAATGCTTTAACCTCTTTCAAAGACTTGACACCATCGATGTCACATCCTACACTGCTGCAAACTGCTAATCTGTCACCATGATAATGTTATCTAGCAGGCTAACATAGGTGGCGTCAAATTTGCAAAAACTGAAAACTTGAGTACGTTTTGCACCATATGCCTTTGTTTTCCAGCAAAAATTTGTAATGTTTTGCCTTACATTGTAGCGGATTAATTTCCAGGTGCAAATTGTGAAAAATAAAATAAAGTTGTAGAAGCGTCTAAAGAGAATTACTGGTCAGACTGGACCAGAAAATAAAAAAAATCCTTACTTTTGAGCTCCGCTTGTGTAAATAGTTTTTGCACGACATGCATCAGGTAGACTGTAGTTAGGCCTGAGAATCAGAGATACTTGTAATACAACTGAGTAATACAATTTGATTTCTACACAATAAAGTTAATGAAATTATATCCATGTACTTTTGCCAAGCAGCTAAATGTAGTTTTATTATATTCTATTAAAATTAGCCACCCGATAAACAACTATTTTTCCCAGTCTTTGTAGTGGACTTTATTTAGTTTAATCTACTGGTTTTGTGAAGCACATTCAAATCTTCAATCTCTATTTCTCTGCATTTCATAATTTCCAGTCAACTTATAGAAACACGTGAATATCAGCAATCAACATATTTGTGATATTTTGTCCTGTTTCTTTTTTTATATTTATATCAGGGAAAAAAACACAAACATATACCACCCTAGCCACCCCCCACAGAGGCTAAAAACAGTCTGATTACTGACTGACCCATTGCTCATAATACTCAGATTCCATATCAGAGCTACACTACTTGGACGTGAGCGGTGCCTGTTAGCACTATCTGCTGGCAGAATACAGATACAGTGTGTAGAAAGTCAATTCAAACGCATTGAGTTTATTTCACCAGAAGTTTCTCTGGTCCTCATTACATAAACGCACTGTATTAAATCAACTCAGCTTATTACAGTTTTAAAAAACAGCAGTGGACAGTTAGATACAGAATGTATAAAAAGAAAAAGAACCAAGAAAGAAAAAAACAGAAATGAGACGAGTATCTTTTTCACTGTGCATAAATTTGGTTAGGACGGGACAGGAAAATAGGGTTGACAAGAAACAGTACAACTATTTTAAAAGGAGGGAGAGATAGCAGGAAAAAAACAGAGGAGGAGGGGGAAAATAGAAGACAGTGTAGATGTAATTGGTAATATTCACCCTCTTCAAGATGGCGGCTTTACCTCATACATGTATGGTGTCAAGACGACCCGGAAAGTCCTCTGGCTTTTTGAACTCTACACTTTTACACAGGAAACCTTATTCACAGCCTAAATAAAAACCATATCCAAATAACAAAGAGTTCTCTCCTTAAATACCCACTCTCACCTTCTTGTTTGAATGTAACATTCATTTTTGTAGTTGTCATTGTTTCTCTTCCCTCACTTGCTCCTTTACATCCTCCTCTCACTCCTATCTGACCAGTCTGGCTCAAAGTGTGAGAGCTGTAGAGCAGAAATTCAACATTGAGGAAAGGTCACATGTAAAATATTCACTATGTGCCTAAATTAAACTGGAAGTTTAGTGGCATATCTAGCTGAATCCTTTTCTGTAGTCAATGACATGGTACGGTCCATTTTCCCATCGTAAAGCTTTGCACATACTCCAATGTTGTTGCCATAAAAAAATTTAAAAAAACAAACAAGAAAAAAAACGTGACAAATGAGTGGTTCGCTACATTCTGACCAATCACAAGTCATGTTTTAAGTTGGCCAGATTTTTAAAAAAAAAAAGGCTCAGACCCTCTCAGACCTCATAAATCTACAAAATAAGGGGCTTCTGAGAGATTGAAATCACACCATCTGCATCTCTCCGAGTCTCTCTCACTCTGGATTCTGTCCCATCTCTACCAGAAGTCGCGGCGGTGGTAGGCATCAGGGTCGCAGTATTTAGTCACCACAACTCTGTTGGCGAATTTCCTTCCTGTTAAGCCCTGCATTGCCTTCTGGGAGTCAAACACTGACATAAACTCCACGAAAATCTATGACAAAGAAAACCGAAGCATGAATAACTTTTAAAAGGTCACATTGAAATTTGATAACGTACAAGCAGTTATCAAACCTTTCCAGTGCCGGGAACTTCCACGCCGTCGACAGGACGTGGGATCTCAATGCTCTTGACCTGGCCGTATTTGGAGCACTCTTCTTTGACGTCTTCCACAATCTCCTCATACTCTTCATCATCCAGCAGCTCCTCTGGAGCCACCATGTTCATCAGACACAATACTTCTGTGGGAATGCCACCCATCTGAGTCATCGAGCTGTTTATTAGACCTGGGACTTGAAGGGTAACTGGAGTTTGGTTTATACCCGTCTTGAGAGGAAAGAAAGAGGGGAAGAGGGTGAGAAACAGGAGATAATGTCTACATGGCCTACATCCATTAAATAAATTTTCCCTCACCAGTGTGGTGTTCTTGGAGCCGACGCTTGCTCTCTGGACCAGGAGCTTCTTGTCCCCCAGCTGCATCCCGTTTAGTCCAGCGATGGCCTGTGAAGTGTGCTTTGGAGAGGTTAGCATGCACGTCAACCAACAGCTCAGAGTGTTTACAGGCTGATTATATAGATATAATGCTTTTTGTTGTTATCACCTGGTCACTGATATTGACGTCAACATATTCACAGAAAGCATAGCCCTTAGAGAGGCCTGTTGCACTGTCTTTCACCAAATTAAAGGCCTTCAGAGGGCCAAATGACGTCAGCAATTCCTTGACCTGAGGAACAGAGAAAAATCACTGTTCTGCATTAAATTGATCCAATGTCACAGTAAAGACTAGAAAAAAATGACATTTATTTAGTTGTTTTTAAGTTTTCTATAGTTCTGTAGTACAATTTCTGAAAGATCATGTGAAACTTAAGACTAGTAACAGTTGATAAAAATTCAGCTTTACCATCACAGGAATAAATTACCTTTTAAAATGTACACACTGACACAAGTGAGCTTATTGGCTTCAAATTTCAAAAGCATGGAAGCAACTGTTCTGTGGAGCATGAAAAGGTTTCATATTTAATTTGGTAAAGCATAAAATGTAAAAAGATTGGCAGATCTGGCTCTGAAAGCTCCGCCCAAACAAGAGAAAATTCAGCAACCCTTTGACAGCGAACGGAACACACTGTCATAAACACAAACCTGGTCATCGTTGAGGTAATTTGGCAGACCGCCGATGAAGAGTTTATGGGCCGAGTCAGGCACCACCGTGGAGACGACGCCTACAGAGATAGAGCCAGAGTGTGACCAACAATGATCCAAATTAAATCAATAACTATTAAACTTTTGATTGAAAAGAGCAAAACATTGGGCGTACAAGAATTGGGGGAGCAAAAGAGAGACGTGCCTGGGACATAGACACTGGGATTTTCACTCATGCCTGGCAGAGGCTGGTAATCGTGTGGTCGGCGAATCTTTAAACTCTGTCCCTGGAAAATGATGCCATCAAATGCCATGGCCTGTGTCGTCTCATCCACCGAACGGAACTATATTACCAAACATAAAAATAACATTCATATTACGCTCCCAATACTTCCTGAAGCATTTATGTGAGGATCTACAAAATGAGCTCTACCACTCTGAATGAAAACTGACCTCCAAGAAGGCAAAATTTTTGTCCTGGTTGATCTGAACAGCAAGTACTGGGTTACCTGGGGCCTGAGTCAGGCCACCTAAACGCATTTGAGCATTGAAGAAGTCCATCATAGACTCCTATAAGAACAAAAAAAATATCAGAAAACAATGCTATTCATCATACTGGAGAACAGAAGTTGTACTCCGGTTAATGGATGCCAGCTAGAATAATACTGGATAGGATTCATAATAATGTTGACAGAAAGATCATCACACCTTCTAATACACCATAATATTAATGAATATCAATGATAATAATGAACCTCACTTCTGTGATGCCAAATGGGATGTTGCCGACATAAAGCCTTCGGGCCTGTCTAGTCATCTGACTGCCCACGACAGGAACAGGTGTTGGAGTCACAGCCAGACCCTCAGGGGTGATTGTAGGCAGCAGAGCAGTGGCCGGGATCTGACCAGCAGCTGAAGTCAGAGAAAGGTTCAGAAGTATGTTAGACATATGGGGCCAATTGCACCAGCAAGACATAAAAAAGCTGGGTGTAAGTCCTACACTGGGCTTTGCAACGTCCAGCTTTACGATAACAATATTTACACCTGTTGCACCCCGATCAGGCACAATATGTCCGGCACAGATAATGTGCGTCCACACCTACACATTCTCCCGCAGTTATAGATCTATCTGAGACGACGTTCACGCCACAATGACTACAAATACTAATATAGAACTGAATTGCTTAAGACATCATAACAAGTGAAGCCACCGCGCCATGATTTCTTTGAGTAAACATTTCCTAATAAGTACGCGTTTTTAAATCTGAAGTCTTCCTGCACATTCCCATGACGGATTTAATCAAGGTTAAGTAAAATATACAGTGCCTTGCGAAAGTATTCGGCCCCCTTGAACTTTGCGACCTTTGGCCACATTTCAGGCTTCAAACATAAAGATATGAAACTGTAATTTTTTGTGAAGAATCAACAACAAGTGGGACACAATCATGAAGTGGAATGAAATTTACTGGATATTTCAAACTTTTTAAAAAAATAAAAAACAGAAAAATTGGACGTTAAAAATTATTTAGCCCCTTTACTTTCAGTGCAGTAAACTCTCTCCAGAAGTTCAGTTAGGATCTCTAAATGATCCAATGTTGACCTAAATGACTAATGATGATAAATAGAATCCACCTGTGTGTAATCAAGTCTCCGTATAAATGCACCTGCACTGTGATAGTCTCAGAGGTCCGTTTAAAGTGCAGAGAGCATCATGAAGAACAAGGAACACACCAGGCAGGTCCGAGATACTGTTGTGGAGAAGTTTAAAGCCGGATTTGGATACAAAAAGATTTCCCAAGCTTTAAACATCCCAAGGAGCACTGTGCAAGCGATAATATTGAAATGGAAGGAGTATCAGACCAATGCAAATCTACCAAGACCTGGCCGTCCCTCTAAACTTTCAACTCATACAAGGAGAAGACTGATCAGAGATGCAGCCAAGAGGCCCATGATCACACTGGATGAACTGCAGAGATCTACAGCTGAGGTGGGAGACTCTGTCCATAGGACAACAATCAGTCGTATACTGCACAAATCTGGCCTTTATGGAAGAGTTGCAAGAAGAAAGCCATTTCTTAAAGATATCCATAAAAAGTGTCGTTTAAAGTTTGCCACAAGCCACCTGGGAGACACACCAAACATGTGGAAGAATGTGCTCTGGTCAGATGAAACCAAAATCGAACTTTTTGGCAACAATGCAAAACGTTATGTTTGGCGTAAAAGCAACACAGCTCATCACCCTGAACACACCATCCCCACTGTCAAACATGGTGGTGGCAGCATCATGGTTTGGGCCTGCTTTTCTTCAGCAGGGACAGGGAAGATGGTTAAAATTGATGGGAAGATGGATGGAGCCAAATACAGGACCATTCTGGAAGAAAACCTGATGGAGTCTGCAAAAGACCTGAGAATGGGACGGAGATTTGTCTTCCAACAAGACGATCCAAAAAATAAAGCAAAATCTACAATGGAATGGTTCACAAATAAACATATGCAGGTGTTAGAATGGCCAAGTCAAAGTCCAGACCTGAATCCAATCGAGAATCTGTGGAAAGAACTGAAAACTGCTGTTCACAAATGCTCTCCATCCAACCTCACTGAGCTCGAGCTGTTTTGCAAGGAGGAATGGGCAAAAATTTCAGTCTCTCGATGTGCAAAACTGATAGAGACATACCCCAAGCGACTTACAGCTGTAATCGCAGCAAAAGGTGGCGCTACAAAGTATTAACTGAATAATTTTGCACGCCCAATTTTTCTGTTTTTTATTTGTTAAAGTTTGAAATATCCAATTAATTTCGTTCCACTTCATGATTGTGTCCCACTTGTTGATTCTTCACAAAAAATTACAGTTTCATATCTTTATGTTTGAAGCCTGAAATGTGGCAAAAAGTCGCAAAGTTCAAGGGGGCCGAATACTTTCGCAAGGCACTGTAATAATTTTAATACAATGCTTCTCTCAAGAGTTATTTTTTATAGCTGACTATCAAGTTTATGTACGACGAATGTCTTTCCTGAGGTAAATGTGACTTTACGTGACATTTTGTGTTTTACTGGTGTCTTTCTTTGGCTGAAAACACACGTTTGTAGATTATATTTTGTATTTATATTTAAAATTTGAAAGCTGAACATTTATTTTTAATTAAAAGTAAGCAAGCACAAAACTTAACTATTGGATGGCAGGCCACTACAAATAATGAATGGAATTAAAAGACATGAAATATTTCCAAGCAATTGGAAAACATTGTCCAATATGTCAAATGGTTCAGTTTCTTTTAATAATCCCAGTTCATATATAATATTTAACTGTATAATTATTAGGCTCCATGATGTACATAAATATATTTTGTATTCTCAATTACTGTCGGCAGTGTGGTAGGCTACATCGAGCTTCACGATTAATATCGCTTATCCTGCCCGAAAAGACAAGTCCATAAGTATTACAGTTCACGTCTGCAGTAAGAATGAACTAACAGATGTGAATCCTGAAAACTAATAATGTCTGAGCAAATCATGACTTTTCACTTTACACCTACCTCTGACTAGGCGTAAGATTTAGTCTCAGACGTAGCACTACACAGAGAAGGTGCAACGGGTATAAATTATACACACGACTTAAAGAGCATTTTACGTCCAGCCTAGTCTTATGACCGAGTGTATGTCCAGCTGGTGCAACCGGCCCATGGTGGGCACATGAACAATGCTGTTAAAAAAACAATTACATTGTAAAATATTGTTACAATTTTAAAATATTTAAAATTTTCGAGTGATGCCAAATTACTTTTCAGCATCATTATTCCAGTCTTCAGTGTCACATGATCCTTCAGAAATCATTCCGATATACTTATTTGGTGCTCAAGACACATTTCTTATTATTAATGTAACAAACAGTTGTGCTATCTTTGTGGAAACTGTGATACATTTTTTTCAGGATTCTTTGACTAATAGTAAGTTTAAAACATAACATTAACATGAAATAAGTCGTTTGTAACATTATATATCTCTTTACTGTCAATTTTGTTCAATTTAATGCATCCTTGTTGAATAAAAGTAAGAAGTTTTCAAAAAAAAATAAAACTTCTGAAATGTAGTGTGTGCTTTTCAAAAAAAAAAATTGAGTCAGCACATAACCAGGAATGTTTAAAACCCTTGTTTTAACCCAGTGATTGGCTGACAGGAGAGCAGGTGTAAACAGAGAAAGGAAGAAAAAATAAATGAAAAACTGATTATTACCCTGCATGGCTTTGTACTGCATGGGTGTGATGTGTTCAAATCCAGGAGGAGGAACATCCCAATATTTCTTCACTTTAATCTTTAACTTCTCACGGTGTGGAGAGCGACTGCACATGAAGAAACACAGACCAACAAGAAGGTATTTTGAAAATCGCTAGGCTCTTGTCAAGACTTTAGTGATTGGCACTAAGAATTTCAATTTTTACCTGCGTCTGTGTCTGCGGTCCTTGCTGTCTCCATGCCGATCACGGCTGCTGCCTCTCCTTTCTCTGTCCCGGCTCCTCCTTTTCCTGTCCTGGTCTCTGCTCCGACTCCTTGAGCCACTGCGACTGTGGTGCTTGTTCTCCTTGTCTCTGTCTGCTGCACAGTTGAGCACACAACATGATTGATATGAGCATGTTCTTTAATTCAACATGGTCATTTAAACTGATATCTGCTTATATATGCTCATCTAAGCATCACTGTTGTCTATTGGTGGGGGGGGGGGGGTAGCACGTTGTCTATTTGTGGGGATACGTTCATTTAATTATCAGTATTGGTCACTTAAATATATAAATCCTTAAAGGGACAGTACAACCAAAATTTAAATATCTTCATCAATTAGCTACTCTTCCTCACGTAATTCCAAACATGTATGCATTTCTTTGTTCTGTGGAACATGAAAGTATTTTGATATATACATATATATCAATATACATTAGGGAAGTCGTGGCCTAGTAGTTAGAGAGCTTGACTCCTCACCCTAGGGTTGTGGGTTAAAATCTTGGGCCGACAATACCACGACTTAGGTCCCCTTGAGCAAAGCACCGAGGGTGCCGTAGCATAAATGGCTGCCCACTGCTCCGGGTGTGTGTGTTCACTGCTGTGTGTGTGCACTTTGGATGGGTTAAATGCAGAGCATGAATTCTGAGTATGGGTCACCATACTTGGCTGAATGTCATGTCACTTCATATATATATATAACATACAATGGAAGTCAGTTGCCACCAAAATCTATTTGGTTACCAATATTCTTCAAAATATCTTTGGCTTTGTTCCACAGAAGCAAAAAAGTCATATATGTTTGTAAGTTAATGACATGATTTTAATCATCACTGTCGTTGTTAACAGTTCTGTCTAATACGGATAGAAGTCTGTCTAATAATCAGATAAAACACTTAAACAAAGGAATTATTGTATACAAAAAGTATTATAATGATTGCTTTTATATTATTAGTAAGAAAGGCAAACATTATAATTTCTCGTTTGCAGTCAGCATTACGCAAATATGCATTTATATAATTTAATCAAATCTTTAAAAGACTGATGAACATTAAATTTCACAAACCTTGCAAACTTACTCGAATCTAGCTGTGAGATCTTGTTAAGTGTGCATTTTTATCCAAAATGATTACGTTCTCTGCGTGACAGTCAGTCCGTGGGAATTGAATGCTTCTAACTTGTGATTTTTCAATTATGCTGCACTGTTTGCATTTGCCCACTGTCATATTTATGTCATTTTCACTGTGTGCTGTATGTAAACAGTGTTACCTTGGCTTTATTTGAAAAATGTGATTCCCAATGCACACAAACTTCCCAGAATATTGAGTGCCCTGTTGGTTGCAGTGTTTACTTCCTTTTTAATTATAATTTTATTAAATACTTATTTGTGAAAAATACTTTGTCATCTAAAGTATAAGTATGTTTTACAAATTTATTCTGTAATCCATTGTTATATTTAAAATGTATTAAATATTAATTTAAAAAAATTATATGTTTATATCGTCTGTCAAAAAAAAAACAATATCGGTCGACCACTAGCAAGCATTCATTATATGTTCATGATTATTAAGCTCAGTTTCTTTTTTAAGTACCCGAAAACCACATCCTGTGCAGATTAGGTTGGCAATGCATGCAAGACCTAACAGTACTTCATCTGATCTGTGCACTGTGATGCAGTTTCTCCTTCAGGCCGCGCGCACGTCCAGCTTCGCCAGCAGAAGAGATTTACTCTCTTACCACTACCACATCAGCTCTGACACATGACCATACCCTCACTCTCATCACTAGTACACCTTGCTTGTTTTCGGTCAGCTGTCTCTCAAACTCGTCAAAATCTGACATTTTCCAGCAGCTCCAACACACTGACCGAGACTGAAGCAGGCTAGCTAGCAGCTAGCAATTCAGTGGCTGCGAATATCTCGCACACAAAACGTGAAGCAATTAAGAAACCACAGTTTCTGTAAGGGAAAAAATGCGACCCTGATAAAGCAAAAGGCAGTTTAATGAGTCGAGCTGATGTCTTCCATAAGCTCACCTCAGAGCATACAAAGACTAGCATGAGGAAAACGTGTTTTCAGAGAGAGCGAGAGTAAACACACATGTACCGGATGATGTACTGGAATAAACGACTGCTCTGCTCTTGGAAGAATTCGTGCATTTTCCAAAATTACGTTAAATACAGCCTCTATTTTGCACAAAATCTCTGTGAAACGACAAGGCCGCGAGAGCGCGTCCACTGAGGTCAGCGGCCACGCCCAAACACTTCCGGGTTAACTTAACAATTTTAAGACACCGAAATATGATTATAAAGGGTATCTATTACTGCTGCGGATTTCAGGATTGTGTGTGTGCATTTAAAATCACAACATGTAAATAGACGTGTAGACTGTTAGCATCGGTGGCGATTTATGATTCAGTTAATTAGAGACTAGGATCTTTTGAATCAGTAGTTCTGATCCGGTGATCCTCTCTTTAGGTTACATCGTCACACCAGAGTGTGCTGACTATGGAAGCATATGGGTAGCAATATTCAATTTGGAATGTAATATGCAAAAGGACAATGCAATATGTAAAATGGCAATGCATCTCTGTATTTACATTTACATTTTCCAATACATTTGTGCAACGTTTGGTGCAAAATGAAAATGTAAATTAAATTACATAATTTTCATTTGCCTTTTAACACACTAGTTTTAATATGTAAAATGAATACAAATTTTAACGCTTTATAAGTGTGCCAAAAACTGTGGCAAAATTATCATTGAAATGCTATTTTTCTTATTTGCATTAACACTCACAGTCAAGACACTTACAATTGCATTTTCATTCAGTGTCCCGCAATGAATGTAGCAAAATTCAATGTGCACATTGAAAATGCATTCCGAGCCGATCACGTCTCCGCCCCCTCCCGCCATGTCAATCACTGCGTGAACAAGGCGGGGCTTGCAGAAGGTCAAGAGAGTCAAGACTCAAGAGGATTCAAGTTAGAGAACATGGACAAGACAGTTGGTCTGTGTACGTTTTGATCATTTCTGTTTATGGCTTCAATATTTCATTCGCATTTGTGGCCGGAGCTGAAACGCTGCTTTCATCTGATTGGTCGAATCGCTCCACCTTCAGCTCGGTCTTTTCATTCTTTCAGACAGAAAAAGAGTCAGTGCGAGTGCTGTTGAGACCTGCAAATTATTTCTAGGTTGTAGTATTGTATATATATATATATATATATATATATATATATATATATATATATATATATATATATATATATATATATATATATATATATATATATATATATATTATAGATCAGTGGCCTTTTACACCTTTTGCTTATATGTTGCTGAATTTACACCTTAGATTTAATAGATTATTAACTCCAAAATCAATACCACTGTATGAAAATAACTTGTACTCTTAAATTTAAATAATTATTTTGTGAAAAAATATATTCTCACCATTGTAACTCACAGCAAGCTGTCATATTCGTCTTCTTACCAGTTTAACGGCGGTTGGCATCCAGCTTATTAGTGCAAAACCGCCCTCTTCTGTTCCGGAGTGTGGATCAGATAATATGTTTTCCTACTAAATGTACACATCATTCACATTGTTCCCTAACATTAATATCTACACACACCTTATGCATCAAATCCTGCCTAAAACCCCTGCTTCCCTTAAAAAACGTAATCAATGTTCTACTCTGTGCCCTCTGTGAAAGCGGTCATACTGCCAACAACACCTACAAACTAAGCAGCATATAGCGCCCTCTCGCGGCTGTAGATGGTAATGTTTTCACTTGGTTCTTGGGTCTAAATAAATGCGACTTATAGTCCGGATAATGACTACCTAAAATAATAAACACGTTAGGAGAAACTTTATTTGAAGAGTAAGCTAATGTCACTTTTATGAAAAGTGTGGGGCTTATGATGACCTGTAGCCATAATAGCCAGCCACAAGGGGTCTCACTTTGACTGAATGTTATGTCCTCACCATAGACTGTATCACTCATAATGTCATCACTGTCATGTACGCATGCTTAAACGGCCGCAAGAGCCTATTTCCCCGCCCGCCCCTGACCAGCTACTGTAACTATTGACGCTACTGTCGTTCAAAATGTCCAACGAATGGGCGTTAACCGAGAGCATAGGCTCCTGCTAGCGTTTAAGCATGCAAACCTTTTCATAAAAGTGACACTAGCCTACTCTTCAAATACAGTTTCTCCAAACGTGTTTATTATTTTAGGTAGTCATTATCACGATAATCCATGTCCAAGAGTCAATTTCCTCGGATGAGATGGTTTTTATTCATTACTTATTTGACACGATGCTATAAACACACACTGACCTCATCGAGCTTTTATTTTGGCACTTCCGGCATTTTGAATTCCCATACTGGCTAAATATTTAGTTTCAACCGAAACATTTAGATTCAACATTTAGATTTAGATTTAGATTTAACATTTAGATTTTACATTTAGATTTAGATTTAACATTTAGATTTAGATTTAGATTTAACATTTAGATTTAACATTTAGATTTAGATTTAACATTTAGATTTAACATTTAGATTTAACATTTAGATGGAACATTTAGATTTAACATTTAGATTTAGATTCAACATTTAGATTTAACATTTAGATTTATATTTAACATTTAGATTCAACATTTAGATTTATATTTAACATTTAGATTCAACATTTATATTTATATTTATATTTAACATTTAGATTTAACATTTAGATTTAAATTAATATTTAACATTTAGATTTATATTTAACATTTAGATTTTACATTTACATTTAGATTTAACATTTAACATTTAGGTGTAACATTTAATATTTATATTTAACTATTTAAAATATCTCTAAGTTGACAAATATTGTTGTAAATGTGCTAAAAAGTGACCGTCAAAAATTCATACCAGTTTTTTAAACATTGTTTGAAGCTAAATGTGACAAAATGTTGCTGTTATTTTCAGCGTGAGCTGCTTTACAAAGGGCGCCCTATAGATATATCTGATATTCCGATTGTCAAATATGTGCAAGTGGATGTGTTTTGTTGTTCAAACACCTTTATAACGATCACATTAGTTGAGCTGTATGCACAACGTATTTTAGGTATCTATCTTATTAAAATACCTAAAAAAAAATACGTACATTATTAGGAATTTACCACCTCTGGTTCAATTTGAGATTATTTTTATTTTTGTTTGTTTTTTTGTTGTTCTTTTTGCATGGATTTTGCAAAGTGTCAAAATGAATCAAAGCACAACTAGGTTAACCTTAGTCCACACTTGTATTGATGTTATCAGAGGCTAAATGCAAACACAATTATTATTATTTTTTAATCTACTTTTGAGTCTTATTTCATGCAAAGTGATAATATAATTGCACTTTCATTTTCTTTATTTGAAAGTTTTTAATGCTGTTATTTGATGTTAAGTTTTTAAAATGTGATGTTAATAAAATACATTTTAACAGTTAAACTTAAAGCCTAGTTTATTAACGTTTTGTTGGGGTGATTGGGGACAGGTGGGGCTCGGAACCCTTTCCTATCTCCGAAGTGGGGATTGGCAGAAAAGTTTGAGAAACACTGAGTTAGCTGATGATTTGTTTTGTTGACTGGAGTTGGCTGGCTAGATGTTCGTTTGCCAGTGTCCTATGAGGTAAAGCCAGAGGGTGCCAGGAACTGTGTAGAACCAATGTCACTGAATTGTAACTTATGTTGCTGTTTGCTCCAATACAGTCACCCGTTTTGGGTGGGATATGCATAATTAAATTATGCAAATTAGCATGTTACCTTTTACACAAGAAAATTATACAATAAATTAATTGATAAATAAATATGCCGCGAGTTTAACCCCCCCCCCCCCCCCCAATGGTAGACCCAAAATTACGCCCTTGGGCACGACTCCCAACTAGCCACAGTGAGGATTTAAGTCTCTGATCCATTGCCTACAGTAGATGGCGGTAATGCTCTGAAAAAGAATGGGAACCGCCAATAAGCACCAAGAAGAAGAAGAAGAAGATGACCGAGACGCCACTACTAGTGGGCTGGGCTCTTATCTGGAGGTTTATTTAATGTTACAGCGAGCGAATTGTGCTGCATTGTTGTAATAATCAAGGAAATATATGTGTCAAGGGCACACGTAGATATTAATGTATACTTTTGTTTTCTCTTTTCTGCATTTTATGTGCTGCTGTCGTTTATGTCATGTATGACTCTGTTGGTGTTGTGCTCGGCTTACTCATTACCATATAAAATTCACGAGAGTTTGTTTCAACAACAGTTTTACCAATCAGAGCAGTGGGTGGACACTTATATAAAGCACATACACCCGGGAGACGGTGAGCTGTTTGTCTTCACTTGATCTTTGCGGTCTCCGACTCCCAAATATTGAACTGTGCAAACAGTAAGTACAGCTCGTCGGTCTCTGAATGCCATTGAACTCTTTGTCAAAGCAGTATGACAGATGCAGTCTGTGTGTAAGTGGAAAAGATGCATTATTAATATGCAGGGCATTAGGAACACTGCCCACGTACTTTCACTTTTGCTGTTGCAAGGACGGTGGCTCAAAACCCAATGACAGTGTTTATAGACAACGTAGTATTAATTTTAATTATATATATATATATATATAATTTTTTTTTTTTTTTTTTTTTTGGATGGCACAGTCATATACCAGTGTAGTCGAACTATGGATTACTGCACTAGCTTTCAATCTTTTTGCTTCCATTGCCAATAAGATAATATGTACTTTTGTTGTAAAATACATCAGTTTCATGTTATTCAATGTTATTTTTAGTGTTTTCTTATTTCAGTCAAGATTATGTAAATTGTAACTAAATTGAAATCATTTTAAACTTATTGGGGCCTCCATGGAAGTTTTCCGAGGCCCTTTGGATGAGAACCACTTTATTACAGTGTATGCTCAAAGACACAGTGATTCACGTGTGATATAAATGCTCTGTTTGTTTTCAAAGTGGCAAAAATTGGCAGGCTGTCCACCAAAGGTTCAGTACTCCTACTGTGTGACATACAGGAGAAGTTCAGACCCAATATTTTCCAGTTCACAAACATTGTGAGCAATGCAGCAAGATTGCTACAGGTAAGATCAGTACCTTGAGTTTATCAGAACTGCTGCAGTTGACATACAACACACTATAGTCACCTATATATTAAATGTGCCATCTTCACTGCATCTTGTCAGCTGATCTTCTGTGCATTGTCTCCATCCATTCTATCTAATTTTGAATTAGATTTTTTTTTTCTCTGTATGGTACGAAACTTGGATTTAGTTGCATTTGTGATTTGAACATACAAAAAAAATAATGATTAGAAAAAGATAATGGAATTTAAAAATAATAGTCACACGTGTTTTTCTTTTTAAATTACTGCTAAAGGAAATTAATAGGAACTCAATCAGCTACAATGAAGTAGTCTAAATATATTTAAATATATTTATCTAAATATATATATATATATATATATATATATATATATATATATATATAATATACCTGAAAATAGTCCCCAGCACTAGACAAACTTAGTGGGTCATGTTGGAAGTAACCTAGCTGGGGACTGTTTTCAGGCGCTGCGTAATATCACTGCGCATCTGCATCCATGGTATGGCAGCAAAGTTCCTTGATTATTACGCCGGAATTAGAATATAGTTCCTAGCCATATCGGCCTAGAAAACAACTTTTAACTACAGAAGAGTCAAGTTTTAAATAGGAAAAATATTGAAACTCTTCGGTCATTTTTGAGCGAGATGCTAGCGGTCTAATATGATTCAATGATCTATGCTAAGATAAGCTAAAAGTGCTATTGCCAGACCCAGATATCGCCTGAATGGATTCAAAATGTTTTTAAAAATAGTGGAGTCGAGTGTTCTTTTAAGTGAGGAATATCAGAATAACACCCAAGTCTTATTAATATCTTAATTAATTCTCATTAATATTGCATTAATATAATATTAATATTAACATAAGATGAATTCTGTTTCTGTTCCAGGCATGTCGAATCTTAAGCATCCCTCAGATTTTAACTGAGCAGTACCCTAAAGGTTTGGGCCCCACTGTCCCTGAGCTGGGGGCCGAGGGCTTGAAGCCTCATACAAAGACCAGTTTCTCCATGATGACAGAGAGTGTGGAGAGCACACTCAAGAGCCTGGGAGACCCTCAGCAAGTCATACTATGTGGCATCGAGGCTCAAGCGTGCATTGCGGTAACATCACATGGCTGTTTAAACTTGTGCCACCGCACTTTTTACTATCAGCCACACATTTCCTATCTCCTGATCATGACCTGTATTGTATTGTATTGTACTGTACTGTACTGTATAACTTTATTGTCATACAATTTTAAAGTGTAAGGCTTCTTGTTCTGCTGTAGTGTACAACCTATGATCTTCTAGAGCGAGGCATGGAGGTTCATATTGTAGCAGATGCTGTCTCCTCTCGAAGGTATAGAAATAATTTTGTTTAAAATATACAAAATGGAAAACTATTGTGATTATGTTATATTGATGTATCTTGACGCTATGGGATAAAGTATGAAAAATGATGTTTAAATCATTGCAAACACAAGACTTCTACATTCCTTATCTTGACTCACAGCCACATCTTTTCAAACACAAAGTCAAGTCAAGTGATGGATGGCATCTATAAGCTTTTTCTAAAGGTCTATAGAAACAGGAGGAATTTTACAGTGTTTGCTTACAGATATATGTTCATTTGCCGAGGCGGTTGTGTAGAATCTGCTGTGTCCTATGAGCCAATTCTGAAGTGATTCTCAGGGTTTTCTAAACATGTCATTTGCAGTCAGACAGATCGTCTTTTTGCACTGTCACGACTGAAGCAGAGTGGGGCGTTTCTCAGCACTACAGAGGGAGTTTTATTACAACTAGTACAGGATGCCAAGCACCCCAACTTTAAAGAGGTACCTGTCGACCTCTCTGTCAGACATATTTTAATTATTTTAAAACATAAAGGCGTTCTGTCATCATCTCATACTCACGGGACTCTAAATCCATCACATTTTTTCTTGTGTGTATTATGTCTGCCTTTGAAGTTTGTATTTGGCTATTGTTCTGTTCATGTTGTGACCTGTCCTCCTTAATTTTTTGCACATAGATCCAGAAGCTCTTGGCTCACCCCTCCCCTGATACAGGCCTGCTGGCCTTCTTCAGCTCTCTGTAGGGCCAGTCACACACCTAACCCTGCAGACATAATTACATAAATTACTCAAAATCAGCTCAAACCGCTCATTGAACCTGTTGGACTCGTGTGAGCTCTGAGCATTTGTTTATCCAATGAAAATGATTTACAATAATAAATACCTGAAGGTTTGAAAATGTTTCAAATGGCTCTACAATTCTGTGTCAGAAGAAGAGTTTTTGGTAATGCTAAAATAATGTTCTGCATGTTAACATAAGATAATGCATTAACTAAAAAAAAAAAAGCAATACATTTGTTACAGCATTTATCCATCTTTGTTAACATTAGTTAATAAAATACAACTTTTTATTGTTAGTTCATGTTAGCTAAGGTCCATTACATAATATATACAGTTACAACTTTTGATTTTTATAATGTATTAGTAAAGGTTAAATTAAAATGAACAAAATTATTAAATGTTTATGAAGTATTTTTCATTGTTAGTTGATGTTATTTTCCAATGCAGTTAACTGATGTCATCAAATGGAAACTTACTGTAAAATGTTAAAGTTCCTAATCTAGTTTAATTTAGGAATATACTATTTTTTTTCATAAATAATTAACAATGTATATTTTAACACAACTTCAATGTGTATTATATGTATAAATTTAAACCATTGTATACTTCATTGTTATGCTGCCTTAACGTGCTATCGGAAATTTCCTATTTCTCACTTATGAAGTCTTGATTACGAGCTTGTCGTATTCTATTGACTTAATTTCGGATAGAATAAAATGTAGCATCCCATCGGTTGACAATATAAAAATTCACCGCGCTATACATGCAGTTTGCTTTCGATTCAGTCAAATACGTCCTTATTTCACTGCTTATAAAACATACAATATGCTTCGTACGGTCGTTCATATCTAGCCTCTAAATACACTGCTGCTGGTAGTTGTTGTGAGAACAGCGATGACAGCAGCAAAAGTTGTCCCTCCACCATGTTTAAAGTTTATGACCCGCCCAACTCGGAAACATTGCTATCAAAATGATTTCCCAGTAGTAAATGCGACTTGAGAGGCCGTTCACGAACAGTTTCCGAGTATGTAGTACAATAATCCCGACAGCATGTGAAGGCAGCATTAGTTCACGTCCGCTTATATGTAAAGAGATATAAATGCATAAAGCCTAACTGTAAAGCATTACCAAATGATTATATTCCTTACATTCATTAGTATAAAATAATAAAACTTTCTGTGTCATCCCGATGATTGTGCAAATGGTGTTGACTCCCCCCACTGCATTATTACAAGTGTGAAATCCACCAGGATGCAAAGATCGCTGTGTCACAGGACCAAGAAAATCTGAATGGAAATTATTACTGTGGGTTCCCGCCTGGTGCTCACTCCTCTCCTATTTCAGCAGAGAAACAGGAACTTACTCAGCAGTACAACACCACAAGTGCAGCCATGAGAGGAGGAGAGAACGAAAGAGAGGAGGAGAAACACGCCGAGTGCTCAAATGTCAAATGAAGGGTGGAGTGTGTGACGCTCAACGCAGACAGAAAGGGAGGAGGAAATAGAAGGGGAAGAACTTTTTCCGACAATTTTTTTTTCTTCTTCCAAAAATAAATTTAATACAAAACGTGTTAACTTAGACGCTTCAGGTAGCGAATGAATGCAGCGATAAACATTAGACAAGAATGAAGGAGGATAAATGAGCATTTACTGAGATCCCTCAGATGCCACTGAGCAACAGATGCCAGCATGAAAAATGAACACAGAGTGAAGCCTGTGGCCTTTTGACAGAACAGAGGTATGTTTTCACTCATCTTTAATATTTAAAACACATATTATTCTCTTATAATAGGCTATTCTCTTATAATAGGCCTTAAAGTAAATCCAACATTTGATCCGTACAGTGTGCAGTAATAGCCGTTTGTTTGTCTAACCATTACTTAATGATTTTAAATAGGATTGAGATTTCTATTGCAACATACTTGAAAATCATATTGTTTTGCAACTGCGTATGGCATTATTAAGGTTGGTTTCACAGCTTAGCTGGAGTGTGAGGGTTAACACACAGTTATTACATAATGTTTAGTTTTCTTTGCACCTCAGATATCCCCTTCAGCATGACTTCTGAACTGGACTCTAGCTTGACCAGCATTGACTGGCTTCCTCAGCTTGGAATCAGCACTTTGCGATCAGGGAAAGAAAGAGTGGAACGAAAGAAAGAACGAGGAAGAGAGAAGGACATCCCTCCCATACCTACACCGTCCCCTGGAACTAATTCCAAAGTGAAACCCCCTCACAGCTACGCCACTCTGATAGCCATGGCGATAAGTTCTGCTCCGGAAATGAAGCTGAGTTTGAATGATATTTACACCTGGATCAGCGATACATTTCCTTATTACAGCAGAGCAGGAAGAGGATGGAAGGTAAGGGCCAGACCACTGCATGACCACTTCCTCGTGCTAAATAGTGCATTGAGGCATAGTTGTGTTTGCAGCTGTGCACGAACAGGGTCTGTGGTTTGGATTAACACTTTATTGACGTAATAAGTTTAGAAAGAAATGATGTATAAATGTAGCTCAGAGTGATTATTTTAAATATTAGGGTCAAACACAAAGTTAGACATATCATGACTGATGATCAGAACTTATCTGATACTATAATAAAGGAAAATGTTTCATTAAAGGAATTAAACTCTTGAAAAGAATACATCATTGAGTTATTTTTCAGCATTCACATTTCACAATTTAACATTTCTTAATTTTTCAGCGTACAATTTTATGTGTGCTGTAATGTTTTGGGGGATTTTGGCCATATTGAAAAACCATAGACTTGATACATGTTAGATTTCTGAGCCCTGAATTAGTCTTTCTGAGCCCATGGAGCAGGTAAACATGACATTTCTACTGTCCAGCAGCGCACTTTCTCTTTTGATAGATATAACACTAACTTGAATTTCTGGGGAGTTGGTTTTGCATCATATCCTACCATTAAAATAAAGCTTCTGTTTTAGTGAGGAGTCGGAGTAAACAGACTTCTTTTCTTTATTGCGTACTTAATTGTATATGATTCATTGCAGATTTATAACATGTTTGCTGTCAATGTGAAATGACAGTTTGTAGGTGTGTAGTGATATTTTACAGGAAATGTGTTGCAATCTGTTCTGCTTCACGAGTAAAAAATGATATGTGATGCTCTTTAACTGGAAATGGTGCTGATTATCTGAGGAGTCTGAACATGTTTTAAAAAAAGATCTTAGAAAATGATGCCCAGTACCGTTATTTGTCACTAAGGCAGCATTTATTTGATCGAAAATAAAATGTAAAACTGTAAAAAAAAAAAAAAAAAAAAGTTATATTGTAAAATATTATGTTAATTTAAAGTAAGTTTTATAATTTAATATATTTTAAAATGTTAGTTATTCTTGTGATGGCAAAGCTGAATTTTCAGCAGTCACTACTCCAGTTTTCAGTGTCCTTTAGAGATTATTCTAATATGCTTTTTGCTGCTCAAGAAACTTTCTGCATATTATACGTGTTGGAAACAATTGTGTACAGTAGCATGTTTTTAGTGTGATTTTTGATTAATTTAATGCGTCCTTGCTGAATAAAAGTATTAATTTCTTTAAAAACTAATAAATCTTATTGATCCCAAACCTTTGTGCAGTAATGCACAGCATGTCAGATATAGATAGATAGATAGATAAAATCTCTGTTTTGTCTCCTAGAACTCAATTCGACACAATTTGTCCCTCAATAAATGTTTCCGGAAAGTTCCTCGACCACAGAGCGATCCTGGGAAGGTGATGTAGCCTAATTATTTTGTTCATTAATATCTGAGGTTTATTCAGTTTGAATAGGAAAGACTAACATTGCCATGCAATTAAATATTTTTAACAGTTTTTTTAAACACTCTTAAATCCACGTTTTAGGGGTCATACTGGACGATGGATGGACCTGACTCAACTCAACCCAGAGGAGTCAAACGTCCTTATCCTAAAGAGGAGGATGTAAGAGTACATCACATGATACATTATCATCACATCTGTGAGATCAGTATTTAACTCATACAACATCCCTCTTTTCAGGCCCAAGTGCCTGTCAGTCAAGCAGAGCTCCTCCCACCTCAGCCAGACACCAAAAGCGCATTCTCTCCCCCTCCTTGCAAGGTTCAAAAGTCATTTCTTCTGCTTTTTTTATTTCTATTAAGTATTAAGATCCTCTTATAGCAGAGCTTGAGGTCTAAGAATGAGGAAATGAGACTGTGAGGTAAACAAAAGAGAGCTAGTGACTGGTAGACTTCATAATTACTTTCATTTATAGTGAGTTTAAATGCATGCATCATCAATCATGTTGTTTTAAACCTGTATGGTATCATTTTAGCCATGGAATACAAGCCTTTATAGCTGTTTTGTAAGTGACAGTTGTACCAGAGAGACCATTTCTGTCAAGCTTTCAAAAGAGCTAAAAGCATCATAAAAGTAGTCCATATGATTTGTGTGCTATATTACAAGTTTCTGAAGTCCTGCTTAAAGTCAAGATGAAATGAACTCTGGACTCTGCCCATTGGTTGTTGATTGGATTTGGTGATGTTGGTGTTGCACTCATAAATGTCAATGTTAATGTGTTTGATTCTCACATATAATGTAACCAATGAGGTGCTTATTCTAAAGGTGTCAACTTAGGAGATATTGCCAGTTTATTAACAATTTGCACCAGCACAAACCCACTTTTGGCATTCAAAAATTACTGTCAGTGAAAAATGAGCAATAAAAAGATGTGGACAGTTACTTTTTCAGTAACTGTAGATAACATTGTTTATCCAAATAACTCTCAGATGAAACTCTGCAAACACTATTTCCGCAACAGCGTCCAAGCATCCCAACAGCTACCTCTCTTCCTTCAAACCCTCATGCTGATCCAACTCTCCGATTCTCCTTTGCTGATTTGAACCTACCGGATCTGTACAATTCCTTCCAGTCTCTTTGTCGCTCTGTGAAAGATAGAGTCATCTCACAATGTAAGTAAATCAATTTTGCCACTCTTTTCCTGTAGCTTATAATTTACTTCAGTATCAGTTTTGATTCAGAATCAAGTCGGTATAAGATGTGACAGTGTAGGTGTGCTTAAGGATTCAGAATCTCTCTCTCTCTCTCTCATAGCGGATGTTCCCAATTTACTTGGACTTACCCATGACAGTACACCGCTCCACACGCCAACCCTGCCTCCTCTCTCCCCCTCCCCCTGTCCCTTCCCAAACCCTAGTATTAACCAATTTACCAACCCCACCCCTGCCCTTAACCTAAACCTGAATACCAACGGCAACTTCAACCCAAATATACCCAATACTAACTCTGGTTTCATCCACAACCTAAACCCAAACCAGAACTCTAACATTCATCCAATCTCCAACACTGAGCCTGACAAGCTGCTACACAGTAATGGTGAGTGTAACTGCTCAGTAGTGACGTACTGATGGGCTATGAGTGTCCTGATGACCTGATCCTCTCATTCTCTCTCTTTCAGTTGTTCCTGCAGATTGGTTCAGTAATGCTGACTCTTTGAGAGAGAGTTTCAGAATTGCTAGCAGTCTGGACTGGGCTAACATTGATCTCACCAGTCACCCTGGTCAGTACTCAACTATACACTCAGATATATAATGCACAACATGCTTTCAATTTCCACTCTGGATTTACAGTTTAGTTTCAATGTGAGCATTATTTTCCACTGTTTGGAAGCTATTTTGAAATGGTCACTTGGCAAGCTGCAATTTAAAGTAGTTAAAAACAGTCAAATTACCATTTGGTAGAAAATTGCTAGACTACATGCAACCAACAAAACATAACTAACTTCTGAAACCATTAAATGTCTTTTTAAATCCATAATCATTAATCATCATTTGTTACTTTATGAATGCATCCAAATAGTACAAAACTGCTGACATCACTGTAGGGGAGATTTATTAAGTGTCTCTATCTGTGTTGTTCTCATGCAGAACTGGTAGAGAGCATGCGTCAGGCCGAGCTCTGTGACTGGGCGTTAGATTCGACGCTCTTCACCTCGCTATGTGATTCACTCAACCGATTCTTCACTCAGAAGGGTCTCATTAGCTCATCTTCGGGTGGTCCCTCCTCTTTTGGACAAATGGCCCCACCTCCTATCAATATGCCACCCACTAACCTTCCCAGCCTGGCTAGTTTAACTCAACCTTCTCCACTCATCTACTCCTCCCAACTCCCTCCAGGTACTGGTGAACTTCCCATCCAAAGTCCCAGGAGAACCCTGATCCCTCACACCCAGAACCAGACAGCACAGAGATCCCCGGGGGTGCAGCCCATCATGAGCCAGCCACTGACTCCTAACGGTATGTCGACAGCCCCCTTAAATCCTTACAGGACCACTCGGCATCTAAACTTAAAGGGATAGTTCACCCGAAAAAGTTTGCCATGACTTGTTTTCTTCTGTGGAACATAAAGAATGTGCTCTGGAGAAAGTTTTAATGGTTTTTACCCACACAATGAAAGTCAATCAGGTCTAAATGCAGTTTTGAACCCCATTGATTTTCATTGTATAGACAAAAAATACTGAGAGATTGTTCGAAGTATATTCTGTAATGTTCTGCAGAAGAAAAATAATCGTATTGGTTTGAAATGCCAGGAGGGTGAGTAAATGATAAGATTTTTCATTTTTTGTGTGTGTGATCTCTTTAAGTGCTCTTATTGTCATTCAGAAAGGAAATGAGTGTTGCTCTGTTGGTCGAATTACTCGTGCATCCTAATATGATGTCATTGTCTTTATGCAGCACTTCGAACTCAACCACTTACCCCAACAGGACGTCCACACTTCAAGAAAGGCAACAGTGAGGAAATCCAGGATGATTTTGATTGGGATTCATTGATTGAATAATTTTGTTTGCAGATATAGATATAAATACACAGTAAAGAAACCATGAGCCAGTTATTGAGGCAAGAGTATCATCCCGTTTCATTTGTATGTGGAACAAAAGCAGCACCATTGTAACAATGTTCATCATTCAGCTGTTTGTTTCCTTCCATTTCAGTTCTGCCTTATGATAGATATGGCACAATGGTGCTGCTAAAGTCAACTGCATGTTGAAGTACTGGAGACAAATGATGATAACCAGTACCAAATTTGTCAGGTTAACCAAAACTTACAATGCAAAATATTTAGCAGTTTTTTTTCCTGAACTTCTCCACACCTTGAATGTTGGGGAGGATCAATCCATGCCAGGCTGCCTTTTACGTCAGTGTATTACAATGTAAATACCATTAGCATTTCCAAAGCTTTAGCCAGTTGACAGTGGCTCGGTTTTTGCTGAATGTTGATACAGGCTTTCCTGACACTTTAGTCCGTACAATAGTTATTGAAAGCCAAAGAAATATCTTAAATTGCACTTTTTCAACAAATTGCATGTACACTAACAAGTTGTGATTGAAAAAAATACAATTTATCAGTACACTGAGGTATATTATGACAATACATATGGGTGTATTTTGACTGAAATCAATTATGACATTTATTGCTTTATATTATTACACTTTTTCACATGGCAAATCCCCTTAGGGAGCTAATGTCTGTCTTCAATTAAACAAAAAAATAAATAAATAAAAGGAAATGTCTCATGTCTATCATTTTAATTGCCATTTAAAGGCAAACCAATGCAAACAAAAAAAGCTTGGACAATTTTTTTTTGTGGACTTTTTTTTTTCTTCTCAATTTTATTTTTCAATGTGAATGTTCACAGTCAACACCACACAATGTTTGACCATAGCCAATATTAGAGAAAGCTCTCTAAAATTTTCATATATAAAATAATTCATTCAAAGTAAATAAAGATTAACAGCATGGATCATGTCATTCAGTCCCCAATTTTTTATGATTTCACATACGATCATTCAGATAATTCAGTTTCAGAAGTGCTGACACTTCCCCATTTTCTGTGTTAATGTAAAGGAAAAAAGGTGTTGAAGTGAAATGTAAAGACAAGCTTTGATTTTCATGTGAACAGGTGTCAAATTAATGCTTTGATTCATACGACTGCAAAAAAAAAGTGTGAAAAGAAGGACTTTTATAACAAGTTAAGAGTGCTTAAAGTGAGGCTATGCTGATGAAACCACATCAGAAGCACAGCAGAGGACCGAGTGAAAACAATGGACACATCATACACGCTCTCTCTCTCTCTCTCTCTCTCTCACACACACACACACACACACACACACACAGAAAGCATTTCTTCATGTGTACCACGTGACGAAGAGTGAAATTTTGCAGGTGGTCAAAGGAGACCAAGCAGGCATCTGCTTCAATGGCAATTTTCAGTGCGATTTTCCTTGGTTTAATCAATCCGAGGAAACATATGATTAAAATAAATTACACAAGATTACACATTAAATTAAAAGTAATACATCTATTGTATGATTTTTTTTCTAGAGTTGTGAATAAAACAGACACCTGAATTTTTGTTCAGGGCAAGCCCGTCACAGTCATCCTTCATGCACTCTTTCATCAGAGGGTCATCAATGAAAGGGGGAGAAAGGGGTGTTTGAGTTCATTAGTGGCTTGTTTTCCTCCTCCTTTTAACTTCATGTTTCTGAACAATAACAATCATCCTAATAATATAACAATATTAACAGCCTGCATTCATTGAATGAACCCACCAATCATCCATGTCTATCAAAGAAAAAAAATTAATCGGGAAATAAATAAGACTTTGAATACTGTGTAAAATAAAATGAAAAAAAAAATTGAAATGCTGTTGTTTTGTGAAAGAAAATAACACATTTTTGTTTGTACTTTTTTCATTAAATATAGAGATGTACACACATTTCTTTTTTTTTGTCACACAAACTGTTTGTGTTGTTAGGGCAGGTTTGGATTGGTTGTTTAGTGGAGAGGGCACGTGGGATTGGTGAAGTCTCTCAAAGAAGGAAAGGATTGGTGCTTGTGCCTGTGTTTCCACCTCCCATGGATCCTCCTGTTCCCATTACTCCGCCTACCCCCGGTGGCCCACCCAAAATCAGTGCAGGCGGCACAGGCCCTCCGGGGCCCATTAGCAAGGGATTTCCTGCAGGACCCATGGGGGATATTCCACCAAAAGGCATGCCCATTGGGCTGGATTGTACCATTCCCATGCCCATACCAGGGGCCACCATAGGGACCCCAATTCCTGGCATGCCCATGCCCGGCTGAACCATTCCCACTGCTGGTGGAGGCATGTGACCCAGCATAGGATTCTGGGGAACGGGGCTCGTGCGGAGCTGGTTTAGACCGAGCGAAGAAGGTTGAGGGGAGATGGATGCCATCGGTGTGGTGCCAAAAGGATTAGAAGCGGAAGGCGGGGTCGGAGACACCCCTCTACTGGATATGGTACTGCCCGGAGTAACTCCCATACCTGTTGAGGAGGGAGCTAAATTAAAAAGAGAAATGTTAGAGGGAACAACAAAACATAATTCCTCTCTAAGGTGTGGTCTATTTTAAATACACACCCTGTGTCTGTAGGAAGGGGTTGTGAGATGTGGAGGAGATGCTTGGTGGTGGTGGTTGTTTAGGTTTGGGTTTTGATGATACTAGAGAGTCCAAATCCACGAGTGCAGCATTGGGACCCAAGAATGACTCTGGTGTTTTTCGATCAGGCAACGAGGAACTGAGCGATGAAAGTTCAAAGGGCACCGGAGACCCTGTGCTGCCTCCACCTCCAGTATCACCTCCTGTCATCGACGAGCCTCTTCGTTCTGGGTCTGCTGTGAATGTAAAAAAAAGAACAAGTAAATGGTTTAACAATAATTATGAAAAAAAAAAAAAAAACGGATTGCTGTCCAACTTATCCTTTACTAAGCCCTGCCTTAAACACATTACTGACCAATACTCTATTGGAAATGAATGACTTCTGGACTGTTGTTTCTCAGAGATAGTGAAAATGTACAGTTCATTAATTTTTTTTTTCCAACAAAAAGCAGATAAAACTCTTAACAACATTATCCACTTCCAGCCCACATAACAACATTATCCATTTTATTTCTGGAAATTTTCAGATCACCCTCTGAAACCTTCCGTAATGACCGTCGAACGAATAGGAGTAGCCAAGGGGGCGGCGTTTAGCAAAGAGTCAATACTGCAGTTTAAGTACAAAACCTCTTCAGCTGCAAAGTGGACAACATCGAGTTAAAATGTGTGAGAATTACCAGCAAACACACTGTTGTGTCTGAGGCAATGTCATTTATCTTTGGACAAGTCGGGGGTGTCCAATCCTGCTATCAGAGAGTCACTTTTCTGCAGAGTTTAGCTCCAGCCTCCATTTAAACACACCTGAACCAAGGTAATCAATCAAAGTCTTCAGGATTACTAGAAACTTCCAGTCAGGTATGTTCAGACTAGTTGGAGCCAAGCAGTGCAGAACATGCCAGACCAAGATTAGACACCCCTATGATAAGTGCATCTATGCATTCACAGTACATATGGAAGTATACCTGTGCCGTTAGTTTGTTTAACTGAGCCACTCCAGGGGTCAGAGGTCAGACCGTCAGTGGCAGCTCCTTCCGCTGCCCAGGGATCGGTTGACCCTGAGAGCGGGGTAGGGGCCGGAGCCACTGAGGGGGCCCAAGGGTCGGCACTTGGAGGGGTCACAGCTGGAGGGGATACAAGGAAAGGTCAAGGATCAGAGGACACCATGAATAAAGAGGAAAAGCCAGGGTAAAGTCACAGAGAATACTGGAAGGACACATCCTTGGCAGTCTCACCTGTGGACGCCCAGGGGTCAGAGTTCACTCTAGAGGACGAATCGCCCCATGGGTCCAGGGCTACTGTTGCCGGTGCTCCTCCCCAGGGATCAGTACTCGGGGGAGAGGCGGGGGAGGTGGCTCCCCATGGGTCAGCGGGGCCCCATGGCCCAGCGGTAGATGCAGGAGCCAAAGCGGGAGGAGGAGAGGGTCCTGCGGAGCTTGTCGCAGGAGCCCCCCATGGATCTACAGCACTCAACTCCATCAGAGACGACTGAGAGGGAGACATGTCAATAAGAACGTCCTCATCGGAAAGGAACACTCGAGAAAGCAAAAGTGTGAGAGGGAAGCTTGTTTATACAGGAAGGACAGACACTTACACTTGCAAGTGGTTCAATAATAGCTAATGTGGCGAAATGGTAAGGAGGAGGAAACTCTAGAGGAAGTGAAACAAGCTCACACACATCGTTGTGCTAAAGCGCGTACGCAGGGTGAGAGACACAGACAGAGCAGGTAACTCTTGGAGAGTGAGAGGCAGGTACACAAACACACAACCCTCAGGAACACAACACACTACCATGTGTACTAGGGCTGCACGATGTGTCGTTTAAGCATCGATATCGCGATCTACGAATCCACGATAGTCACATCGCAGGATGTGCGATGTAGGCTGTCGTAGTTGATCCGTTATTCATTAACTGTATGGGCCAGAGAGAGCGCGCACGAGAGAGAGAGAGCGCGCACGAGAGAGAGAGAGAGAGAGAGAGAGCGCGCACGAGAGAGAGAGAGAGCGCGCACGAGAGAGAGAGAGAGAGAGAGAGAGAGAGAGAGAGAGAGAGAGAGAGAGCGCACGAGAGAGAGAGAGAGAGAGAGAGAGCGCACGAGAGAGAGAGAGAGAGAGAGCGCACGAGAGAGAGAGAGAGAGAGAGAGAGAGAGAGAGAGAGAGAGAGAGAGAGAGAGAGAGAGAGAGAGAGAGAACGCACGCGCGAGAGAGAGAGAGAGAGAGAGAGAGCGCGCGCACGCTCGAGAGAGAGAGAGTTTTAGAATTTTGACAAAACATTTATTTTACAATTCTTATACATTACAATTCCAATATAAATATAACCACAACAATACACATCAAATTAGTGATACTTATTGTAGCATACAAGAAAAAATTAAAAGATCATCTACAACAGAGCAAACTGCATCATTATAACACCACTGATTTGAAAAAAAATTTCAATTTTGTTCTTCCTGCTTAAATATATTGCCATTTTTGCTTCACCTAAAATGAAGTTTAAAAGTTGACATTTTATTCTTTTTTTGCTATATATTGGTAACCAAGAATAAAACTCTGAACAGTAAAACCTTCATTTAACTTGTTAAACAACAATTTAAGAAAATCAAAAAAGTAACCCAACCTTGAACACTCCATAAAACAATGAGAGAGAGAGAGAGAGCGCGCGCGAGAGAGAGAGAGCGAGAGAGCAAGCCTTGGACGCACGCTCACCGTCTTCAAACAACACGAGCGCTGTCTTGCTCTCTCTCCTTCGCGCATATTAATCAATTGACACGATGGTGTCGATGTTTAAATCATTTAAAATGAGAGTGTAAGTGTGCTCACCCCATTTTTGTTTGTAAGAAAAAATTTGATTCGATTTCATATCGCAATATATAGCGCAGAAAAATACAATTTTGCACTGTAATTTTTTCCCAATATCGTGCAGCCCTAATGTGTACACCTCACGCTCTCGTCCTATAAGAACAGCTTGTCAAGCATGAACTCTTGCTGACACAATCGTACACAATCACACACACCTCCTCGGGCTTGGCTTTCTCCCTCTTACTCTCCTCGATGGCCATCTGCAGCCTCAGGTCGTCTCCCCTGCGCAGACGCTCCTCCTGCCAATCACACACCACCGTCACATCATCACAGTGAACCAAGTTCTGTGGGCTGATGGGAAATGGAGTCTAATGAACTGTGGCAACCCGACTCCCATGTCTCACCAGCTTCAGAGTTGTGCTTCACGGCTTGAGTTAGACAAAAATCAACAACATTTGGAAGTAGAGGGCAGTGCATCTACTCTGATTTTGCATTGAAAAGTTCTGGTGGAATTACAAAGAATGAAAGATTACTGAGAATTATAGGTACTTTTGAAATTATTCATTGGTTTCATCATGCAAAAGTCAGAAAAAAAAATCAGAAGAATTGAAACAACGGAAATGATTAACAAGAGGTAAGCTCAACACACACAAAAGAACAATGGAAATTGTTAACCTTTTAAAAGCACTTACTAGATATTTCTTAGATTTTTCAATAGTTCCATGATCAAACTGATGTATGTATTAATTCAGGCGGATCTGTGATTTGCAAGGGAAGAGGATAGCAAAGGAAGGGTTCATCCACTGTGACCTGGATGAATTTTTGCTCCCTGACCTTTTGGTGAGTCTCCTGGCTGACTGTGAGTGCGTAGCGGAGCTCTGCATCTTCCAGAGGGTCATTGCTAGTCTGAAGGAGGGGGGCAGGGTGAGGACAGTTGTGAGTGAAGGAGTGAGAGGGGAAATGTGCAGAAACTGTGCTGAGGACGGCTTCTAATGTTTAATGTGCATTATTGTATTTTATTAGAGAAACAGGCCATATTTCTATTTTATGATGGCAGTTAGGGAAGAGTTAGGGGAGCTTTAAAGATGGTTATTATTAGCAGAGCTCAAGAGTAAGGATGGCCTGGGGCCAGTGGGAGGGAGTTGAGCCAGTTGACACAACTGTCACTTTTTGTACATGCCTTTTTATCATTTGTAAACATCTTGTATTGTTACTACAATTATTACTACTATCATTTATAATTAAAAACAATTATCACAACATATAATTATAAATATGATGATGATAATGTAATTAAAAGATTATTAAAAAGTTACATTAAAAGTGTAAAAATTGTGGGGGTAAGTATAAACTGAAATTCCAATATATGAATCTAAAAATATATGCTATATAAAAATACATTTCTTAATAAAAATGTATAATTGTGTTGGGTGCCAGTTAAATGTTGCCAGGCCAATCTTAACTACTGGTCTGACCCAGCAAGCAGAAAAAGAAAAAAAACTCACTGTTGAGCTCTGACTGGGAAGCCACAGTTATTGTATTATTATATAAATGTAAATACTAGGAGTGGGAAGAAATATTGATATGGCGATATATCGTCCTTATCCATGCGATACGAGAACCGATAATCTGGTGCCAAATATCGACATTTTAATCAATAAAATAAGATGCTCTATATATTTTCCTTCTCCCAGCATTGCTACTTCCTGGCTCCTCGAAGTGGCGAACAATACATGAATGAGGAAACGTGAATATAAGTTAACTAGCCTAAGAAAAAGGGTTTTTTAATGGGATGGTGGACAGCATTGTGAGTAAAATAATAGATGCCCCAGCCACGTTTAAGTCCAAAGTCTGGACCCACCTCGGCTGTAATATCAGTGATGGGACAAACAAAATCGACAGAGCACGTGACGTGAAAGAACTGCATTATTTGCATGTCATTATTGTTTAACCGATGAAAGAAACGTATTCAGGTTTAAAACAACTTGAGAGTGAGTGTATAGGTCCGGACAAACCAAGCTGACTTCAAAGAATTTAGCGGCAGTGTCAGACCAAAAAGCTGCGCTTGAACACAACGCAGACTACAGCCGACGGCAAACTAACACGTGCATTATGAGCATCCGTGATAGGAACGAGCTGTTCATATCAGCAGCTATTAATAGTATATTTGTCATTCAAAAGGAGAAACCAAAACAGAGATATACAAGATAAACGCAGATATACAAAATGTAAACAAAGCAACACTTTTAATAATTTTAAGCGGCTCATGTTGTTATGAAAATATTTGCGTATTGGAATGATTGGGAAAGATCATGTAACATTTAAACAGCCTTCTGTCTGTACCGCCTTCATTCACATGCTTGTTTCCCTCACTTTTGCTTTAATTCTCGGCACTGACTCGTTCGCCAAATTGAACATCCAATCAGAGCTCTCACTCTCGCCATCAGCCCCGATGGCAAACTGCAGCCGATATGAGCCAAGTGGAAATGGAACAAACCAAACAAACTAGCCCGACCGTCGCTCGCCGTCGGGCCGACGATGGCCAATGGCCGATAGATGACAGAATCTTCAGCAGTTTGGACTTGAACGAAGAAAGAGAACCGGCACTTAACCTTTTAACAGGCATTTTGTTTTCATAGTTAGACACATAACATGATGTGTCATTATAGGATTGTCTATAAATATATCGATTATCGTAGAATTGATGCATCATGACATTATCGGTATCGTGATCCGTGTTTTGTATCGTGGGGTACCCTGTGATTCCCACCCCTAGTAAGTACAACTTGTAACTCACTGGCATGTTCTAAATTCTAAAAAATAATGGTATACTGGTATATTTCAAAAGTCACACAGTCCATTAGAGCAATTAATTACAGGACTATCTGGAATACTTGATTTGAACAGAAAACATTTTGCTGTCAAAATTTTTTATATAATGGCCACTACAGTATATAATTGACCACTGTCCCAGGCAAACAATTTTCTGTGCTACCTTACAGCATGGTCTCATCTTTCTTTACATGTCAATTTGTTCATTTCAATGTAATAAGCAGGACAATGTACAGTCAATCGATCATTATCACAAGATTTATTCTGCATTAATGACCAGCTGACTGCACTTTATCCCTTATATATAGTTCTGCTAATATACAATTTCACATTAAGCATGCCTACACAGATATTTTCATTTCTGGTAAAACAACTATTCATCTTCCTCGGTCTCTGAACCACCGCAGTTCTACATTTTACCTGCAGCCTGAAAACCTGATCGCTGAGATTTTACCTGCTCCGCCTCCTCCTTGCTCATGGCCAGTGCCAGCTGGAGCTGCAGGTCCTCCTCTCCAGAGCTCTGGGGCCACGCCTGCTCAGCGTCTGCTCCCGAGTGCAGTCCTCCCCCTAAAGCAGGAGCAGAAGGGGCCGAAGATGCTAAGGGAGGAGTCAAATGACAGCCATTATGATGAATCAATAGGAGGAGGACTATCGGTCCCTAAAAGAGCATCCAGAGCAAAATGCTTGCCAACCTTCAGACTCGGCCAAAGCGTTCTTATAAGGGTGCTGACAAACATCTGAGTGTCCGTCCTGACCCCTTCATAAGCCCCTCTGTCTGCAAAGCACTTCTAGTTCTTACCACTGCTGGTCTGTGCCATCTTCTCTTTGGTCTTGAGTGCATGGATCCTCTCCTCTCGTAGCCTTTCCTCATCTTTTAGCAAAGTCACCAGCTGCCTGGCCTTTTCCCGTACATTCACACCCTGAAACACACACACAAAATGTAACGCTACACTCAAGTGTGTGCTGTATGAACTCATTATGTTTTGTACAAAGCATGTGCGCAATTCTAATGTTTATTTGTCAAGAATCAGAATGAATAATTAAACAACCTGAACTGTAATTGATAAGTTTGAGGTAGTGCATGTGACAAATGTGGTAGGGAAATAATGGGGTGACTAAAATAAAATAAAACCTAGAGGGTTGAATGTTTTTGTGGTTTAAATGTGAGTGGGAGAAAACTTTGCTTCAAAGACAAGGTGTTTGAATTGCCTGCACATTTAGACCTTGAGTGAGAGATTGCTGTAGTGTGTGAATCACATATGAGAACCATTACTAACATGTTGAAGGACACTTCATAACTAACACTAAGAGCTCTCCTTTTATTTCCTTAATGAAAGAGAGATAACACGCTTCATTTGCGTGTGTGTATAAATATAAGTTCCTGTTTGTGTTTACCTGGTCCTTGCCGTCTCTGTCTATGTACTGGAAATCTTTGAGTGTCTGAACGGCGTAGATGTTTTCCCTGCATTGCTGTGCCACCCTCTCTGAACCTGTCTTTATCAGATACTCCATCAGAGTCATAGCCTGAGAAAAAGCAAGAGTATAAAATACAATCAGACTGTGTTTACAGCCCCATATACCAAATCTGCTACTAGCAAGGGTAAAACCGTCAAACTGACTTTATATACATGTCTCCAGTTCTTCCCATGGTCGTTGAGTCTCTTCCAGACCATGCTCATAATCTCTGAGAAGGCCACAACATTGTATGTCAAGTCAGCAATCTCTGACATCAGAGAACTAGAGGGACCCCATGGGTCATTAGAGGTTGCTTCCCTAACCTGGAGAAAATACAAAATAAAGTTAAATGAACTTCCCTTAAAAGTATCGGTTTATGCTTACAGAACACACTGTATGCTGCCTACAATTTTTTTTTTAGTATGTGAAACCATATAATGTATGCAACTAGAAATATATTAAACAGAATTAAATTAATTAAATTAACAACAGATTAAGAATCGCCATTGAACTATTTATACCAATAAAGTGCCCATGTCTACAACAAAGATTGTAGTTGTTATTGCTTCTGACATTTTTGGTCACCAGTTTTTAGCCTAAACTGAAATAACCGATAAAAACTAATTAATGAATTCCTGCCTCTTTTGTATGACTGCTTACGGTTTCATTCAATCAAAAAAATAAAATGAATGGCAGAAATACAAAACAATTATCAGGAACTAGTAGTGGTTTTCTACCATGTGTTACAACTTGGCATGGTTTGCGTTTCCACTGCAGTTTAGTGCCTCTTTACAGGTGGCGGGATTATTCACATGTTGTTATAGTGGCGCCGCCTCTACTGCTGTGACTCCTGAAAAACTTTCCATTCCCCGTCAGCCCATCAAGCTCTCGCTGGATCCGCTCCTCTGCTATCAATGAGAGGAACGTCTGTACTTCCTCAACAGACAGGGTGCGCTCGTTCAAAACGGTTGCGTTCGATCCTTCGCTGGCTGTGCTGATTTAAATCTAGCGGTTCTATTGTGTTTGTGTTCGCAAGTTCAGTGACGCAGCTAGGGACAATTCTCTCTGGCCAATCAGTGATCAGCAGAGTTTACACGTCACGTTTGGTAATGGTACAGTTCATTTGGAACCTCAACCGAGGTGGTAGTGCCATACCATACGAAAGCACCATAAAAGACTTGCATAAGAAGACCGTTTCAAGAAGGAGAAGAGTTTGAAAAGAAGAAGAGAGAGAAGGAAAGCTGGGTTACAAAGGTAAAAGTCTAACCTTTATCTCTGCCTCAGAGTAATTGTGAACAATGTTCTTCACTTGTCGCCGCAGCGATGATGTCGACATGGCAACAGGCTGGCTATCAGGTTCTGCAAAATCTGGGACATTGTAAAGCAATGTCAATAAAACATTAATATGGACAGGTACAAAGGCAAACAAAGGCTACACATTTTTCAAAAGGGAGTGTATCAGCTCTGAGACTTAAAAAAACTGTCATATCTAAGAATGACCATGAGGTACATCGAAAAACAAGAAGGAAATGTTTTGGCTGCTATTAAAATGCCATCCATCTCTCCACAGATTAAAAAAAGAGAGAGATATTATGTTAGACCCAATCTTAAACATAATATCTCCAGTACTGTGCACCCTCTGTAACCATGGGAGTGCAGCCCCAGGAATTCCCCAACCTAAAAGCCCTGTGAACACAAGCGCATCTGATGACGTGTGAGTCTGGCTGCAGGAAACGTCTGTGAAGTGTACTATACCTGGGAGTGTCAGTCTCTCTCCCCCCCTCTCAAGCTCTCTCTGAGTGTGTGCTGAGGTCGGGGTCTCTCAGTGTTCAGCCTGTCCACTGTTCCAAATCTCTGCACGGCGGCCACATGAGGGCCCAGAAGCACAGATGTGGGGTGATTTAACTACCAGAAGAACAGAGATTTAGATGGGAGGTACAACTTACAGGGAGGGAAGCTGGTGCAGCACGGTGTTGGCTAAAAAACACAATAGACATTCAATTCCACTCTTTGACAATAGAGAAAATGCAGTAATAGTTGGCCGTGCCTGAAGGCACTGTAGAGTGCTCATTTGTAATATCAGCTGGGTGAAGTACTAGAGAAACAACAACAAAGCTGAAGTTTAACACCTGCTGTGATGTACAAAAGATAACATCTATAACTTCAGTCAACATCAAATCAAACAGAAGTTTTAATCCTATAAAGCATACTATCATATTTCACACATTGATTTCTAAGGTCGCTAAATTAACAGTATGATCAAAACTTTCCTGAAAATGTTGTTGAACAAATGACTACATGCCTTCTGCTCTCTGATTGATAATTATAATTGTTTTAGTAAGAAAAAAGCCTTTAAGTATCGCAGTAAAAATGCCTTCATGTCGTGGTACTTTTTACCATGAAATCTTTAGTAATTTTATATCAAGTAAACATAATAACAGTTAAACTGTTTAAAATATTTTAAGATGAACATTTACTAAATGGAAGTCATTTAGGTATTTTTGATTTCCTAAACATCAATTGCGTACCAAATAATAATAATAATATATATATATATATATATTACACAGTACTTCTTTGAATTCTATGGTTTGGACCCACAATTAAAACTACAGAGCTTTTATCATAAAACTAAGCATTTAAATATTGTATTAAGACAAAATATTAGAAGATATAGTCACAACTGATATTTTATATGCATTTTCTGTAAGAGTTTGTTACAGTGTTATCAAAATCTCACTGGTTTATATTACAAGCAATCAGAATTTAATCCCATTTTGCCATATAAGCAACATCTGTACCAAACTTCATCGGTTTGCTCAGTTTGGGCTTTTAAATAAAATAGACGTATGTTTTCCCTCCTTAAATTTCAGCTCCATATTCTAACTAAATCACACATGAGCCATAAAACCCTGGTGTATCAAATAATATAAAACACACACGCAAACTTCTATATATAATTTTTATTTATTTATTTGTGTATAAAGGTTCAATAAATTGTTCCATAAAAAAAACTCACTATTATTTCATGTTACACTTTACATGATTAACATTAAATTAAAAACACATTGTATAACACAGGAATAATGGAGATACTAGCATGACCTAGCTAATCATAATAATAAACTAATACACTAACGTTACATTAGCACTCTTGACTACATTAAAGTGACATTATATTTAGGCAAATATACTAAAGATGTACTTCTAAGTGTCGGTCAATCCAGAAAAACAGGCGTTAAGCAGTGGTTCATGACAGGGTGTATTAATATCTCGTTGCATAAGGCTCTGCTCTGATAACAGTCCCACTTGAGGATGTCAGGAGCTAAGTAGAGAAGTCTGAATGAACCACAGACCTTTCATTTCAAACTCCATTAAAAAAAGTCAAATAAGAGTCAACAGGTGGTTTCAAAAAGCAAGCTGATGAGGTTATAAACAACAGTCAGTGAACTTATCTGCGACAACTGTTGCTTGGGAAAAGTGTGTGAAATCTGACGGTTGGTGAAGAGGATCTGCATCAGATCAGTTCAACTGGCGTGTTGTTTATCTTTGTCTGAGCAGATGACAGACAGTGGGGGTATCAGAGATCTGCTCAAACCAGCTAGCATTTATTCCCAGCCGTTAGTCAACTCTTCTAAAGTAACTTCAGCACCGAACAAGTCTCAAACTGATAGAAAGAGAGCACTGCCAAGTCCACTAGAGACCAGCTAGCTGAGGCTACTTACCGCTGTGCCCCTGTTCTTCCTCTCAAACACCAGCAGACATCCAGCCAAACAGCAGAAAGCGGGTTATTGTCAGTGAAGACGGGATTAAAAGAGCGCGCTGCTGCCTGTCACGGTGCTAAATTAAAAACACTCATCTAGAGCCGTGAGCGCGCGCTATGCTAACTCAACTCATAAAGAGACGCGTGCGAGCGCGTGACAGAGTGACTCGACAGCGGCTTCCCTTCACAACTATCACCCCTCGAGTCGTGCTCGGCATTTACATATACAACGTGTCATATAACCACTTTTGCGAATATAGGAGCGCTACTTTCTCATATATCGTATGTACTGACCCTGCTGTTGCTCGGCTGGTGCGAGGAGATGGCGGCACTTCCGCTTCCGCTTCCCGGAAGCCGGACGGACCGCGCCCCCCTGCGCGCTCCCTCATTTGAATAGTCAACTAACTGTATTAATATAGATTAATGCCCTATGTGAAATGTAAAAATCTAGCATCTGAACATTACATATACGCAAATAATAATAATAATAACGTTTGTAAAGCACCTTTAAGAGTTCTTTCAAAATAGTTTTGGCAGCAACGGCTGCTATGTGCTTTTAACATTTGTGGCATTCGGGTATCATGTTAACCTATTCAAGCCTTTGAGTTATGAAGAGATGACAAGTATCATCTGATATTTTCTTTCCTAACTTTACAGTGATGCTTAAGCGCGCGGTGCCCACAGAGTGGCGATGTCCTCAATGAAATTACATCGGCTGAATTTCTTTGAAGGACATCTAGAACAGGGATGGGGGCAACCTGCGGCCCGCTACTTTTTTTAGTACGGTCCGCTGGATCATATTAGACACGGATGGTCAATTTAAAAACATTTGAAAAGTATTAAGTCACGGAAAGATTGTTTTCTGTTTATGATGTTAGTATTAACACACCGCTCACCGTATTAGGATGATGCATATCCAGTCAAGATGGACTAAGACTAAGATATATTTATGTTATTAAATGATAATAATTGTTTAAATTAAAATAATACTTGATACTTTTGACTCATTCCTTTTCTTAAAAAAGTGTTTAAAGGCTGCAATGTGAAGTGCGTTTCATAAAAAAGGTCTTTTAAAATCTTACATTTGATTTTAAAAATCCTGCAGATACCCTGCTATATTATGTTACCATTTGGAATAACTTATTATTATTATTTTTTTTTTTAAGTTAGCACTTTTTAAAAACTGTCCTCTAGGTTGTATGAGAATGTTATGTAGGCGACTAATCAAAAATAGGACCTCTGTACATTTGCTTATTGCAAATTTACAGACAATGCATTTGCTTGTTGGGGTATGGGGTATATTGGGGTATATATAGTTCCCATTTGAATTAGCATAACTGCACAAGTTTTTATAGTTTTATAGTTAATAAATTCTTTAAAAACAAATGACATTTATTATACCGTGGTTCCTTCAGACAAAAGGAAATTGAGTAAAGATGGTGTAAAAGGTGTGTGAAGGTGGATTAGTAATCTGGCACCTTGGTATAAAGGAGAAAAAGTGCTAGCCCTCGTCACTATCAAAGAAGACCAGTTTTTCTTTTCCTTTTTTAATTAACAGAAACCACGTCAATACTTTTCAAATAATACAGTTATTCTTGGTGGCAATGTTTAAATAATTCTATGTTCTTTAATAACAAAAAAAGGTGTTTTTATTACTTATTATTATTAGTTACAATTTAATAAAGTAAGATTACTTAGTCTAAATCATTCTTCAGATCTCTTAGAAGTTTGCTGAGGCACCCTTTTTGTGAATATATATATATATATATATATATATATATATATATATATATATATATATATATATATATATATATATATATATATATATATATATAAAATAGTCATACAAATACTCCTGATACTAAAGTCTCCTGATATGTTGCATAATTGCTCTTTATTGCACAGAATACTGCTATTGCACAGAAATGTAACGATGGCACTAAGGGAAATGTATTACCATAGTGCATAGTACACTTCATACCTAAGCAATAATCAATAATCATTCTTACGTTCACATTTTTTATGTGTCTGCTGAACTAAACTCTCACTTTCACTTCAAAAGAATATTTTAAGGCCCTTTTTATTTAAAAATGACAGTGTGTGGTGTTTATTGCATTTAAATTATTTAACAGTTTAGAAAAATGATTTTAAGTCTGTATCCTTCATGAAAATAGCATGTAACAGATTACTTTGAGCTGGGTGCTCTTCTCACAGCATGCTCCTTTCTTCTTTCAGATAAAAATGGCGAGTTCAAGACAGAGATTTTATATCAAGACACTCAAGCTGAATGTTTGCAGAAACCATTTATGGGTTTTAGAAAACAGACACTAAGCCTTCAAATATAAAACTTGAAAATAAAAATACACATAAACACTCACAAATGCACACACACATTCATCCAGAAGAACTCAAGGCTACCAAAGCTGTGACTTTGAGGAACAGTGTCACTCTTCTGTAAAAGAATTAGTGAATACCTTTGAAACACTTTTTAATTAGCTGTTAATGTAAATATCTAAATCCAGTAATTGGAGTACAAACACATATGATTCATTGCTGCCTGTCTGCATATTTTGGGTATTGGGTAACTTGTTAAACTAATTTTATGATGTCTCAGACATACCATATGACCTTCCTGAACAGCAGGGGATTGACAGAAGCATAGTGCAGATTGTGAATGGAAATGAGACCAGAGGGACTGATGAAGCCTCACTGAAGTCAACAGCAGACTGTATTAGAAACAGCTTCATGCATGTAGAGCAGCTGGAGAAACAGAAACGGCCATGGTTGTGATAACAGGGATCGTTTGCCTTACATAATATACAGTAGTCATGTTATAGACTACTTGAGATATCAAGGGACATCTTTCTGAGATGTAAATGTAGAAACGAGTTAATTGTGAAGTGCAGAGAGAGAGAGAGCTGAGGTTCAGGGTAAACTGAGAGTGAGATATAGAACTGGCAGCACTGAGCAGAGCTTTGACATGAAGAGGATGGTTGTATTAGGTTCTGCACCCTTTCAGCTGTTTGTTTGGTCACTTAAACAGATGGATAAATGTGCAAGTTAAATACCACTGAAAAAAGCCAATAAACAAACTAACTAAATATGAAAGAGGGACAATTTTAGTTTATTAATCTTTGTTAATAATTCCATTAAATCAATAAAATATGACAGTTTTGCCATCACAGTAAAACAAAAAAAAAGGATTTTAAAATATTAAAAAATAAAATAATTTATTTTAAAGTTTTCACAACCTTTCTGTTTTTACTATATTTGTGATCAAATAAATGCAGCATTGGTAAGCATAAGAGATTCTAAAATCAAGATTCAAAAAATTGATTTTATCCAAATTTATTTCAGCTGTTTACATGAATAAAAATATGTGTGACTGGCACTAATGTCACAGCACTCTCTCAAAACCCGAGTAAATTGATTAAACTAGGATGATTTGTATTCTTTCCAAAATTGCTGCCACAATGGACTGTGCAGTCTTAAATACTTCCTAAGATGGGCATAATGTGATTTCACAGTGTAAATGTTTTGGTCAAGAGCCTATGGGTAATTTGATCTCAAAACTATAAATGTCTTGTTATCTTCTTTGATCTCACTTGATCCAGCAGAGCTGCTGACTGGAGCTGCTGTTCTGCACAGTAGGTTTTTACTATGTATAAAAGTGATAGTGCTAGTAGGAAGAAGGGAGATCGAGAGAGAGGGGAGGATTAGGAAAGAGATTGTGGGAAACAGCAAGAACTCAATAAAGTGTTGCAGATAGCTTGACTGACAGGTGAAACACATTGGGACGCTTTACTGACGTACAAGAGGAATGAGAGTGAGTGAAACGTCTGGGAAGGGGCAGCATACCTCACTGTTGTAGTACATGGCTATTTGGGATGGAAACAAGCAGAGGAATTTTGGAGGGACAAAGGGAGAGCGAGGGAGAAAGAGAGAGCAGAGGAAGTTGGTAGGCATGAGTGAGGGCCGTCAGACTCATTGAGGATCAAGAGAAGAGAGCACCACTATAAAAATACTCAGTAGCAACTGGCACTCACACTTGCACCGTGACATCTGATTAACTGCTTGTCGATCTCAGTTGAATGTTGATAACAAGCAACAGACTGTTTGACTCTCATTTGATCTCAGTCCTGTGCAGATGGGAAAGAAACAGTGAGAGAGAAACTGACTGTTTCCAAGACTTCCTGAAAGACCTGCAGCGTTGGACAATGACTGTGAGTCAAAAACTGCTCTTATAGAAAATTATCCATTTCATTACAACACACATTAAGAATAAAATAATATATAAAAGAATATAAAACCTGAAATACTATGAAATGCTGTTCATTCACAAACCGCATATCATTTTTAATATGCAACAATTGATGATTTCACTAATTGTGTGTGAATGGCAGTTTTACAGAAGTAAATCATGATTAAAAAACATTTCAGGTCTAATCCTGCTAAATCCATTAAAGCTGTGTTATACACCTGGGGTTAATATGAAGCATTCCAGCCGTGCTTCACTGCACATACTGCACATATCCACTGCATGTCACCAACCATTCAAAATCATTTTGAGTTACAAAAGTGAAAAGGGTTGTCACTGCAATTAAATAAGGATGGTTGAGTTTAACAGTATATTTGTACACTACTGGTCAAAAGTCTCTGGTTAAGATTTTTATGTTTATATATATACATACATACATACATACATACATAGATAGTGGATTATTATTGCAACTTAAAAGAACTGGTTTTAATGCAATTTACTCCTGTGATAGCAAAGCTGAATTTTTAGCAGTCATTACTCCAGTCTTCAGTGTCATGATCTTTTGAAAATGACTTTAATATGCTGATTTGGTGCAGAAGAAACATTTTTTTTATTATCAATGTTGCAGTTTTTGCTGCTTAGTATTTTTGTGAAAACTGTGATATACATTCAAAAGTATATTAAAAATACGTTTATTTACCTTATAAATAAATAAGGACACATTCAAGACATTCAGAATGTTATTTAAGATTTCTGTCGTAAATGAATTCTGTTCTTTGGAAATTTCTATTAATCAAAGAATCCTAAGAAAACAATAAAAATCTGTTATAAGCTTTGATAATGAGAAGAACCATTATTATTATTTGACTATCAATAATAATTGATAAAAACTGAGCACAAAATCTGCTTATAAAGATAGATAGATAGATAGATAGATAGATAGATAGATAGATAGATAGATAGATAGATAGATAGATAGATAGATAGATAGATAGATAGATAGATAGATAGATAGATAGATAGATAGATAGATAGATAGATAGATAGATAGATAGAGAGATAGATGACAGGCCTTTGCATTATGTGCCAATATTAAAATATTTTCTGAATTACATAATACCATTTTCGTAATGGTTAATCAGTGCCAGATCATTGTGATATAAAACTTTAAATGAACCGTTAAGTGGAAAATGGAAATATGGTTTCAAAACTGATTTACAAGGAGCAGAATAGGTAACATCATATGAATGTTTGTAAAGCACAGAAGACATTCTTAACTGTATGAAATCCAGCTTTAAAATCAACATTAGTCTTACTGTACATCACAGATATGAAGATTACATGGAAAATGTAACAAGCTAGAGCCTGCATGTCCATTCCTGGCGCCTTATCAAAGGCTACTGCGAGACGTCTATCAGTAAGATAAAGGCAGCTCTGCTGGTTCTGTTTTCAGTGCTTAGCAACACACTCAAACAACCACTATAGGCCTACATTACTTTGTACATGTTCTTTGATGGTTCTGGAAGCACATGTGTTCTTGAAGGTTACATGACTGACACTGACATAGCAAAAACATAAACACAGAAGCACATAGAACTAGTGTGATGCCCACTTCTAGTAACTTGAATCAACACATGTCTCTTATAAACGTTTAGAATGTAATGTAAATATGAGCTGCTTGCTCTGTGCTATGTAAACTACACTTGTAATATACACTCAAGCTATTTCAGGGCCATCAAGGTGTTAATGTGCTTATGTATTGTTTGAACATTCTCTGTCTGACATAAAAGTGAAGGCGGAAAGAACTGACAGATGGGAAGTTCAGCTATTATTACAAGGCTCTCTGGAATACATGGATGTGATTACATTTTTGTCTAACTGACTGTTGCCTCAAGCAACCAATTTATATTTTCTTTAATTTAATGCCCATTTATTTATTTATTTGGCCAATTACTATTACAAAGTACTGTATATACTATTTTAGTTATCTGTTGATATTAGAGATCCGTGTAGGTCGATATTGGGTATTTTTATTGTGCTTGTTGATAGAGTACATACATTACATGTTACTGTTACATGTAATATTTAGCAAAACTTTAAATCAATATCCATTTTTATACTGTGTATTATAAAGTTGAGATGCTTTCATTCAACTATAGCATTTATAAAAACTGTACCAGATTTGAATAATCAGGCATTTATCGGTTATAACAAGAAAATGTTTATCAGCTTATTTTTAATAATTGTCCACTTTAATGTCCTTTTTAAAAAGATTACATAGAACAAAAGTGGAGGGCTTCAAACAGCATACTGATTGAAAATTGTCATTTTATGATTAAAATGTTGCTGCTGCTTTGTTGTCAGACTGAACCTATAGAACTGGACGAGCTGTGCTACCTCACGGCTCAGTCCATGACATCACTGGTAACATCAGAGCACTTCAAACTCATCAAAAAGCTGGGAGAGGGGTCGTACGGCAAGGTGATGCTGGCGGTGCATCAGAAGAGAGGTCAGTTGTTCCGTGCATACCTGTTTCGTTCATGTTGAACTCTAGACTGATAGCACTTTGACAGTCAAGACGGTGTATATTTGGTGAAAGCTAAGCACTGCTTACTTTAGCAATCTCTGAACTTTCAGGAACCCCAATGGCTCTGAAGTTCTTCCCCCGTCACTCCACCACTCTCCAAGCTTTCCTGCGTGAATATAATCTCTCCGTCTCCTATTGCACACACCCTTCTCTAACCCGGGCTCTAGGCATTTTCTACTCCACTCCTTCTCACTATGTCTTTGCCCAGGAGGCTGGTCTCTATGGTGACCTGTATGAAGTCATTGTGTCAGAGGTCAGTAGGCTTGACTGATTTTGATTTCACAAAAATTTGTTTAGAAGAGATATTTAGATGTGGCTCCTCCTCAGAGACTGGGACAATGGTCCTGGTTTTCCTGCTCTGACGAAATTATGATGATGCAATCACGAGTGGGAATTTTTTTGTAGTGACGTCTTTCCAGGGCATAGGGTATCTTTGATTATTCGGGCACGTACATGTTGTACAATATCCTCCTGTGTTCTCACTCTCCTGCCGAGAACAACTGCTCCTCTCATCAGCCTTGATACATTAATGCTGTTTAACGGTAGTGCTTAATGCACCGCTGAAGAGCAGATTAAATACAGAACACACAGACTTTCTGTCATCTTATCACTCTTTCAATTTTTTCAGTACTTTATCGGATTTATCAAACAATATTGCCAAAGCATCAATACATAATTTTAAGATGGAAAATTATATGAATGTATAATTGCATTAATATATAATATTTCTTAATAAGAAGAAGAAGAAGAAGAAGAAATGAAAATATACAAATTGCAATTATACTGGAAAAGGGTAAATAAGGTGTAATAAATAAATATAAAAAGAGAAAAAATATTTTACCCATATATATATATATATATATATATATATATATATATATATATCTTTTTTTTCTGTAGGAGGGGGTGAGTGAGGAGAGTTCCCGGCGTTTGATGTCTCAGTTGAGTGGTGCTGTGTCTCATCTCCATTCTCTTGGCTTTGTGCACCGTGACATCAAGCCAGAGAACATTTTCTTGTGTGATCGTGCTTGTCGCTGGGTCAAACTGGGTGACTTTGGCCTGGCACGAGCACAGGGGACCAAGTTCCGTGCTGTGTGGTACATTTCCCCTTTCTGTGTGCCCGAGGTGGAGTGCGCCAAGAGAGTCAGTGATACAGAGGAGGAAACGGAGGACATCTGGATGTCTGTGGAGCCCAGTTTGGATACTTGGGCTTTGGGGATCCTCATATACTGTCTGCTGACAAGCTGCTTCCCCTGGGAAGAGACCACTTCTGATGACCCTTCCTACTGCAAATACAGAGACTGGTTCAACCGAATCAAACAGAGAGAGGAGACACAAGACACTGTGAGAGAGGAGAACGGGGCTGAAATTGATGTGGCCCCGCAGTTTAACTCTTTAAGCTCATTGGTTCTCACCTTGCTGAGAAAGCTGCTGAATCCACTGCCCCGGCTACGCCCTGGGCCTGATGAGATCCTGTCTTACCTCGGGGGACCTTGGTTACTGAAGACTGAGAAAGAGGAGATGAGGAGAGAGCAGGAGGCACAAGTGGAGGCCAAGAAGATGCATGAGAGAGGAAGGGTGGAAGGGGAAAAATATATATTGGGAAGGAGGGAGAGATAAAGTTTGTGTTCAACAGCAATATTATATACAGATACTTTATTTTCAAGATTTTATATAGTGTTTATATTTCGGAATATTATTGTTTTTTGTTTGTTTGTTTATATATTTGTTCGTTTTTTAAATATCAATAGAATAGTTTTATTATGAACTGGAGAAATTAAAGAAAATAACTGGATGTGTAAATAGACTACATACTTTGTGTATGTGAACTTTCTGTAGACACTAGGAAAGTGGCCCCAAAAAATGTTTGGACAATTAAATAAAGTACGTCATTGCATAAGATAAGAAAGATACTAAAAAGATTTTTTAATTATTACGGAAAAAAATAAATAATATATAATAATAATTACGGTATTATTATAATAAGTATAAAATATAATAATATTATAATGATATATTTAAAAATTATATTTAGAATTATATAAAAACACTGGAAGTTTGAAAGAAGTGTCTTATGCTCACCAAAGCTGCATTTATTCGATCAAAAACAGCAATATTGATGCCTGAAACATTATTGCAATTTAAAATGACTGTTTTCTATTTTAATAAATGAAATTCTATTTTAATCCATAGAAGCTGAATTTTCAGCAGCCATTACTCCAGTCTTCAGTGTCACATAAACATTCAGAAGTAATTTTAACATGCTGATTTGCTGCTCAATAAACATTTCTTATGATAAAAGTAAAAAAAAAAAAGTTTTTCAGTACTCTGATTTATTTATGTATTCACTCAACATGTATAGAGGCAAATAGGTACTGAGGAGTTGTAGATTAATAATGTTCATCAGATGTGGGTGGAATACATAAACACTGTCTCTACCTCAAGCAGTTGTTTTGATGTACATAGCAACACATACCCGTTTATACGTGTTTTAATAAACTTGTTTGTTTTGGTGACTCGTGTGCTCTCCTCAGTCTGTTGCATAATATGCATTCCTCAAGTTGCACTTATAAGTAGACATCCACGTGTGTGTAAGTCAGCATTTGTTGACGCACTATACCGACCTCATCATGCATTATTATAACACTTCAGATGATCTGACCAGAGCAGCAGCTCTGCTCCACTCTAAATAGGACAAGAGCAGTGTGAAATGTTAAACAAACACAGGTACAATGGGACGGGTGTCAGGTTAGGGTTTGTTCTGGGATTGACTGGATCAGTTCAGAAATGTGTAGCCGACTCCAACTTTCCAGCTGTCCACACTGTCGCACCATCAAGTCCACCTTGTCTTTTCTGTAACCAGTGCTAGGTAGATCATTTACAAATTGTAGTCTGTTACAAAATACATGTTGAAAATTGTAGTTAGTAATGTAATCTATATCACATTACACCTTTTGAACTAGTTTATAACATTGATTTGAATTGGAAATCTTTCACTGATACGATATTGAGATGTGGAAATATAAAAAGATAGATAATGGATTCCATTCTATTTTATTAACAAGAAGTGCATCAAATATTAAATTATGTCAGGGCTTCTCAAACTGGGGTCAGTGAAGGAACTGCAGGAGGTTCGTAAGCTGATGAAAAGCTAAAAAATTAAATCTTATGAATGTTCAATTTAATAAATAATATAAAAAAAATGAAAACAATAAAAATAAAACACTAAATAAAAACAATATTTAATTTGTATACCTGCATGTCATGTGACCATTATAAAAGTGGGTTTATTATTTAAATCAGGGGGTGCTTCAGATAACTAATGTCAAAGAGGTTCAGCTGACAAATAAAGTTTGGCAATCACTGCATTACATGTAAATACAAAGTGGAATTAATGTGTCCATTTTTATGTTTTGACAGACCAACGATATAGCAACATATGGTTAATGTCTGTGTAATTATGTACAGTTTTAAAAAATTGGAAGACTTTCCAAACATATGTGTTTTTAGAAAGAAAATTAAAAGCTTAAGGAGGATTGATAAATTATGAAGAATTTACTGTCATTTTGTGAATAAATAATAATATAATCCATAAAAAGTAACACCAAGTATTTTAAAATGTAATATAATCATTACAAGTATTTATTTTTTAGAATCTGACTATAATCTAAACTACATTTACTGTAATTGACTCAGTATGTCTACAACCTACATTTCATGCATTTAATTTGATTTTCTTACATATTTTAGTGTTTTGATTATTCCTTCATTCAGTCTTCCTCTGACCCCCTTCCATGAATCCTAAAGATGTGTTCTATCAGCTCTGGCCTTCACTATGGGGCCTATGTGAGCCCTTCTGCAGATGGTGTTATAAATAGCCTCAGGTCCATCTATTTAGACTGCTGAACACATCAGCACCTTTCTGTGTCCCCTCTTTGCACCCTGTATCTCTCTCCCTGTTCATGTTCTATGCAATCTTGACTTTCCCTCACACCACCTCTATATCTCTCTGATGAAACATTGTGATCTGTCCTTCTCTGGTTCGCTACAGTGCATTGATTTCGCATGTGGGTCAAAGTCAACAGGTCAAATCATGTGTTCCCTCACAGATGCATTAATGCAGTCTACTTTCTCCCCTTTAGTTGATGTTATTGTGGTATTCTTATAGTAGATGTCAAGGTTGAAAGAATATTGTGTGTTTTGTCAATCAGCGTCACTTCATGCCATCAGCTTCCCAACACTGTTCAGAGATACACTACAATCAACAGTGTTGCATTTGCATCCATGAGCTGAGCTGCAAAGGAGCTTCATGGTGACGAGGCAAATAAAACAGACAAGGTTTTGGAGTGACAAATGGACCAAACATTACAATACAGTATTAATCTTTTATTAGTTTTACTAGTTTCATTCATTTTGCAGCTAGTAAAACTGGATCACAGATATAAGACAAATGCACACAATGTCATAAACAGAGATTTGTTGGACAGTACATTCCAGTGGACAGGGATAGACTTCGCAAGGGACAGCTGGATGGAAGGACACAACAACTGATGAGTGGTGGGAGACACATAGAGCGCAATGGATCATGAAAATGACAGGAGAAGAGCTGGACTGTAAGAGGAGAGCCAAGGACAGAAATGCGTTCAGCAGAACCTGCTACAAACCTCAGCAGAATATAGGGATAATGATTACATTGCACAGACATATCGATATACAAACTGGCTAATCTTGATCAATAACAGTCAACATATGAAACTGCTCGCTTGCATTTACAGCAGCAAAGAGCGATTTCCTTCAGCAAAATTAGCAGATTCACAGTCTGGTGAAAACAGATCCAAATAAAGCCAAGCCAAGGCAGAATGAACCACTGAGCATCCACGAGCAACACCACAATGGTGTTTATTTTCTGAATGAATCAGTGATTTTGAACAAATCAATTGAGTAAATGATTCAATGACTGACTCAGAATACTCAAAAGGGCTTTTCATATTTCGCTTAACCCTGAGTTATTTATATAAACCAACTTTTAACACCAGGTAAAGATATGTTTTACAGGTACTTAACAACAGACACCCAGTCACACACCTCATATTCATGTGCTTTGGACAGTTATGGAAAAACAGCACGCTTTTCAGAATTTCATGAAAAAAAAAAAAGTAAAATGGTGACATAACAAATACCACCAAAAGGTCCATTAAAGAAAAACAGTCTGTAATGTATAATACTAGGATGTGCAATGCTAAAGTCATTATGTAAAGAGGTTGCATGCTGCCTTCGTCCAACCAATGATACTTACACTGCAAATATGCAAATGAGACTGTTAACCCGAGGTTTAGGAATCTAGGTGTGAAACGTAATTTTATTAATACCTGGGATTAACTGTTAACCCCAGGAAAATTATGAACAGTGGTTTAGAATGACCCAAATTTAACAATTTAAAACCCTGAAAAGACTCCACCTACTGGCATACAAAGGACAGGAAATAACAGTATAAAAATGATATTTACATTTGAAAAATAATATATATTTGTTTGCATGGAATACCGTCTTAGTTATCATCTCAGGGGTGAAAAACAAATACTTTGCATGTTAAATGCAATTTTGTATAATGCTAATTTGTAGCTATATGTAGAATAAGTAGTAATAAAATGGCACTATGCTAGTATGAACATACCCTATGATTTGCTACTTTAAATTGATATTTACAGTTAGCATTGGAGGGTCACTCTAGGCGTGGGTTTTTTAAAGACTTGTTTTATGCTCTCAGCTACTGTAATATCAAAGATTTGGGATGCCTAAGCAAATTACCTCTTACTTATTACTATAAACTGTCATTCAATCCAGTTTATGGATGTCAGTGTAAGAGATACTGTGAGACATAACCAACTGCAGTATCCAAAAGAGCAAATACAGAGGAGATACATTCCTCCAATAAACAGGTTAGGATATTATACTGTGTTTACGATCTGGCCTGCTTATCTATTTGTGGTCAACTCAAGTACCCACCGTGTTTTCTTCATACCAACCCACATGAAGCACATAAAATTCCACCGTTTGGTTTTCAGGTCACTGTGTACACTGGTTTGGACTAGCTCAGCTTGGCTCTCTGCTGCCATGCCTTCATATTTCAAAATGTCAACAACTCTTGTGCTCAGTTTGTCGACCTAAACTATCATCCCATAGCACAGTATGGGTATTGGGAAATCTTGTTGTGTCAACTGCATGATGACTGTCTGACTGGGCCTAAAGGAGGCACCAGATAAGCTAAAGTCAGTACTGCACCATTCCAGTGGCATTGCGGAATTTCCCCAATTACAATGGATTCAGACCCCAGTGGAGATGGTGGGCCAAGTGTCACATGGTCTATTGCTTGTATAATTATTTTAAGATCATTGTAGCTGTAATATTATCAGTTGCTATATGCATGTCACCACTTTGAATCCAAAATATGTCATTTATGTGATTCGTGCAGAGTTTCTGGTGGTGGGTGGTTGGAGGGACCCATCCAAAAATGTTATGAGAAGCAAAACCGACAGTAATTTAAATAATATTTAAAAGATAAAGATTGTTTTCAGAAAACCTTAAATGTATAAAATCCCATTTTACTCCAAAATTCTAATACATTTTTGTGTTATATATGCTTAAAACAACAAAACAAAATAATGGTTTGGTAAAAAAAAAATAATAGAAATAATAAATAAAAAATAATAATAATTAAGATATTCAATAATTCAAAAAAAGTCTTATTATCTTAAGTAATTTGATGCTTTTCAAGAAAATAATCTCATTAAGGATGTTAAGATATTGTTACTGGAAAGCAAGACAAAACTACAGATTAAAAATACACAATTTAAATATATAAAAATTATTATAATTGTAAAGAATTAAGATGTAATTTGTAATAATAATAATAATAATAATAAACTTATGTTAGAATAATATTTTTTATTATTTTTATTTAATTATATTTTAATTATTCACATTATAATGAATTGCATGTAAGTTTTATTCCTTAGATCACAAAAGAAAGTTATGAAAATGTCAAATTTTCTGCTCTTTTCCATACAATGAAAATGCATGTAGAATGTAGATTGTTGGCTCTCTGACATGATCAGAACAGCCAATCAGTGCTCTGTGCTGACCCCTGCAGCCAGATGATATGCACAAACAGCAGTGAATTTACCAATTAAAATAGCAGATTTCTCTTTTACTGGGTTCTTCACAAAAGAATGACACCGTTGAAAAAAACTCTAATTCATGCATATCCTTATTCAAACACAAATATCTATAAATGACCTAATAATGCAAGGCTACATAACAAGGTCCAAGGCAAAATTATAAGCCCCATAACATTCTCAATGGTGTCCTCTCCTGACCTATAATACAATGAAAAGCATCAATTAAAAACCACTGATACAAGGCATTTTGTTATATAGTATAACCCTACAGCAAAACTCTACCCTATTATGTACAAAGGCTATACACATAACTCCAAAATTTGGATAAAAATGGGAAGAACAAATGTCTAATAGAGAGAGAGAGGTGGAGGGATGATGAGGGGAGGGAAGAGAAAAGGAGGGGGAAAGTAAAAGTCAAAGGATTCTAAAAAACACAAGGAGCAGCAGAGGATTGGAAATTTGTAAGTACTATAAAAACAAACATTATTGCAATCATCATATAACACATCATCTAGGTAAAACAGAAGAGAATGTGGGTAGTGGATATGGGGGTACCTCTTATTGGGATAAATATAAAAAATTAAATCCATTCCTCTTGAAACAACATGCAGCAGTATTAGAAATATACATTTTATATGAAAAAGAATGCAGAATGTAAGGGTATGCTGTGTGTTGATCCATATGTGCACTATACAATTGAGTTGTCAGGTTGAATATGTTATGGATCCCGCAGGGAAACTTATTGTCTGAGGGAATGCATGGGGTACATGTGTTTATGATGAGTGATGAGAATCTATGCATCTGTGTGTAAATGTAAGCATATTAATGTGTGAGGTTGTTGAGTCCACAGAGAGGGGTGGAAATGCACATTCTTTAGTGTGAGCTCATGTCTTGGACACCGAGAAATACAGGCTTAGAGGAAAAGACTTGGGGAGAGAGAAGGAAACAGACAAAGCTGGACGGATGGAACAGCTGTAACTCATATCTTTAATGAGCGATTGAGACCTCGACATCAATAAATGAGAACCTGCATGAGTCACGGGCAAATGGAAATCTAAATAGGTTTCATCCATCTGCAGTTCTGTTTTCTCATGCACTGTGTGTTCTAGAATGCATCTGTTTTGTCCAAGTGTTTTTTTAGGATGTCTATAAAAGGATATTGGAAGTGATGACTTCCAAAGTTTATGAAGAGCATGGCCTGTTAAGAAGGAAATCTGCTCTGCCGGCAAACAGATGCACTGTGACCAATCTGATAACTGACAGATTTCTCAAAACAAAATAGCATTTGCAATTGGTCCGAATGGACAAATGACTAGTCAGTTTCAAATAAATGCTGTACTTATGACTTTCTATTTTGTCCTCAAAAATATTAAGCAGCGCAACTGTTTTTAGTACTGATAATAATAAGAAATATTTCCTGAGCATCAAATCAGCATAGAACAATTTCTAGATAGATCATATGATATGATACTGATAATCACTGCTGAAAATTCAGCTTTCACAGGAAAAAAATCTATTTTAATATATATTAATATAGAAATCAGTTATTTTAAATTATAATAATGTTTTACAAAATTATAGTGATTATAAGCATTTTCAATGAAAAATAAATTTTTTGTCCAGCAAATACAGCCTTAACTGTACATAACAGAATTCAAAAACATATTTAAAAAAAAAATCTTACTGACCACAAACTTTTAAACGGTACTCTTTATCGATCTAACAACAACCTTTTCTCTTTTTCTGTGGAGGCCACCTTCCATTCCATCCACTGTGATTTTGAACACATTATTTCAAGTTATTTCAGGTTTGCTGTAATAAAACATGCTCATAACCTTTCTTGCTCTCTCCAGGCCTTGAGCTGTGATCAGCCCGCCGCGTAAAGACCCTGAAAGATGGGCAGCTATCCAGTTTCTGTGCTGTTATGCTGTTTTTTCTTTGGTAATTCCATCAAAACAGAAGCCAGTTATTTTTATTAATATGAATGAATGATTCTTTTTGAATGCCCAGCCAACAAAACTTTTCTCATATATTTTTTCTCACAGTACTTGTTACTGTCTGGGCACAGCAAACTGGTAATTAACTGTTTTGTTCACTAATTCTATTGTTTTGTTAACCACTTCAGCTGTTATTTAGATTTTTTGAGAATTAGGCATATGCAATATTGGACCCACCAGTGGGTCCCCAGAGTTGATGTGGTTTAAACGATTGTGTGTTTGTGTAGGGGAGACCAGACCTAGTTGTCACATGGGGAAGTTGTCAAATAGATATTTGAATGTCAATGATGAGTTATGATGAGTGTTTTATCTGTTGTAATTTTTTTGATAATGTAATTGTGATAATGTTCGTATGGCAGAGAAGGAAGGAGACCAGGGTCGGCGTACTGAGGCTCGTGGGAACTTTATTATATTTAACAATCAAAGAACGGAAAACAAAGTCGCGCCACATGCGCATAAATCATAACATTGATACTTTCAGGTGCTTCTTGCTTTCTGTCGGCCGCTTCCTCCCACGAGTCCTCAGGTCTCTCGTTTGTCTCCGGTTCACAGCTGGCTTAAATACTGCTTCCCCACGCCAATCACTAAACCACACCTCCCCCCCCCCCCCATTCCTGGAGAGGAAGTCGGCCACAGCCATCTGTGCCCCCGGCCTGTGAATCACCTTGAACTTAAATGGCTGTAAGGCTAGATACCAACGGGTGATTCGCGCGTTGGTATCCTTCATGCGGTGGAGCCACTGGAGGGGCGCGTGGTCCGAGCAGAGGGTGAACTCCCGGCCCAGGAGGTAGTAACGAAGGGTGAGGACCGCCCACCTGATGGCCAAACACTCCTTTTCTATGGTGCTGTACTTAGCCTCTCTCTTAGAGAGCTTCCGGCTAATGTACAGCACCGGGTGATCCTCCCCCCCCACCTCCTGGGACAGGACCGCGCCCAGCCCCCTGTCCGACGTGTCAGTCTGCAACAAAAAGGGGAGAGAAAAGTTAGGAGAGTGCAGGAGCGGTCCACCACACAGGGCAGCCTTAACTCGGGTAAAGGCCTGTTGGCACCGCTCCGTCCATTGGACCGTATCTGGTACCTCCTTTTTAGTGAGGTCAGTCAGGGGGCTAGTGAGGTCCGAATAACCAGGAATAAACCTCCTATAATATCCCGCCAGCCCCAGGAACTGCCTCACCTCCTGGTCTTGGGTCTGGGGCAAGTCGCAATTGCTGCCGTCTTGTCAATTTGGGGACGCACTTGCCCGTGACCCAAGTGGAAGCCCAGATACCTTACCTCCACCCGCCCAACCGCGCACTTCTTCGGGTTGGCCGTTAGCCCCGCCCATCTCAGCGCCTCGAGGACAGCCCTCACATGCTCCATATGCCGCCGCCAGTCGCCACTATAAATGATAATATCATCCAGGTAGGCGGCAGCATATGCAGCATGCGGGCGCAGCACTCGATCCATGAGACGCTGGAACGTAGCGGGGGCCCCGAACAAGCCGAACGGAAGCGTCACAAATTGGTGTAAACCAAACGGCGTGGTGAAGGCTGTTTTTTCTCTAGACATGGGAGATAAGGGGATCTGCCAATATCCTTTTGTCAAGTCCAATGTCGAATAAAAGCGAGCCGTACCTAACCGATCGAGCAACTCGTCAATCCGTGGCATTGGATAAGCATCAAATTTTGACACTGCGTTCACCCTGCGATAGTCCACACAAAATCGCACCGAGCCGTCCGTTTTAGGGACCAAAACAATTGGGCTCGCCCATTCACTGTGGGACTCCTCGATTACTCCCAACCCCAGCATCGCCTCTAATTCTGTCTGAACCACTTTTTTCTTGTGTTCAGGTAATCTATATGGCCAGCTGCGAACCACCACGCCCGGCTCTGTCTCAATATGGTGCTGAATCAGATTAGTACGACCAGGTAGAGGCGAAAACACGTCTGCAAATTCGGACTGTAACTGTCCAATGTCAGTGAGCTGCGAGGGCGAGAGGTGATCCCCTCCCGGGGCCAGGGCGAGGGATTTTTCTTTAATGACCGCCTCTGGCCCGAGATCCTCCTCTCCGCTCACTGCCGTCGCTAGCAACACTGACTCCTCTTCACTCCATTTTTTAAGGAGGTTGAGGTGGTAAATTTGCCTGGAGTCGCCTCTGTCTGTTCGTACTACTTCATAATTGAGATCGCCTATTCGCTGTGTGACCTCAAAGGGTCCTTGCCACTTTGATAATAATTTGGAGCTGGAGGTTGGCAGTAATACGAGCACTTTATCTCCCGGTGCAAATTCTCGGAGCTTAGTTCCCCTGTTATACAGCTGGCTTTGTCTGCCCTGGGCCTGAAGCAAATTCTCTTTTTTTTTTAGCATTTTTGCTATCCGAATGTCCGTCCTCCCAAGTTTCTTTCAGGACGTCCAGCACCCCGCGGGGCTGGGGTCCGTAAAGAAGCTCGAAGGGGGAAAACCCCGTGGAGGCTTGGGGGACCTCGCGCACAGCAAATAAGAGGGGCTCTAGCCATCTATCCCAATTTTTCGCGTCTTCTTGTACGAATTTACGAATCATTGTTTTCAAAGTGCGATTAAATCGTTCGACCAGTCCGTCTGTTTGTGGGTGATAGACACTGGTCCGTACCGCTGTAATGCCCAATAATTCGTATAATTCGCGTAACGTGCGTGACATAAACGCGGTGCCTTGGTCTGTGAGAATCTCTTTTGGGATTCCCACGCGGGAGATTAAACGAAACAGGGCGTCCGCCACACTCTTCGCCGAGATATTGCGGAGCGCCACTGCTTCGGGATATCGTGTTGTGTAATCCACTATGACTAAGGCAAAACGATGTCCCCGTGCGGATCGTTCTAATGGCCCGATGAGGTCCATACCAATTCATTCGAAGGGGACCTGCACTAGAGGTAGAGGGCGCAACGGCGCTTTTGGGGTGGCCGGTGGGTTCACCAACTGACATTCCCGACATGACGCGCACCATCTGCGGACGTTCTCGTGAATGCCCTGCCAAAAAAATCGGGTCATTAGACGATTTAGCGTGGCTGTCATACCTAAATGCCCCGCCATTGGATTACAATGTGCCGCCTGGAAAAGCATTTCCCGACGGCTCTTAGGTACTAATAATTGGGCCGTATCTTCCTTTGTCTGAGCGTCATGGGTCACTCGATACAACCGGTCCTTAATAACGGCAAAATACGGATAAGAGAGCGCGCGGTCAGGATGGAGGACCTGCCCATCGATGGAACGGACCTGCTCGAATGCATGTTTAAGGGTCTCATCCTGGGACTGCTCCAGGGGAAAGTCATCGCGACTGGAAAGGTTTAGCCTCGCCAACTCGCTCGGTTCCCCTGAAGCTTCCCCACTGGGTCCTGGTACAGATTCTCCCACCTGAGCGCACGCCCCACCAACCGGGCCTCTCTTTTTCCCAGAGGCATCCACTGTTAAACACCCCAATAATTGTTCAAAAGCTGGCCAATTGGTACCCAAGATTAGTGGATGCCGGAGGCGCGGACTAACGGCCACCTCCACATAATGCTTTTGTCCCCTAAATTTGATGCCTATGGTTTTTATGGGGTATTCCACTATATCCCCGTGCACACACCTCACCTTAACCACGCGGCCCGTATCCAATGCCCCGGATTGTATCAGGCTTTGATGGATGGAGGTCTGGTTACAACCTGAATCCACCAAAGCCTGATAGGTACCCTCCTTAATACTCAAGGGTATTTGGTACAACCCGGCTTGATCGGGGGCAGCCTGCGGGTCGTCCGGGATCCGGACCAACCTCCCCACCTCCATGACCGGGCACCGGTCCACGAAATGGCCCAGATCCCCGCAATGCCAGCAGGCCGGCCCAGGCCTCCCCGCCACCCTAGCGGTTGGAAGTGGGTCAGGTGATTGACGTGGGGAAGCAGCCGGTAGCTCAGCCAGTCCCTCCCCGTGCGGCGGCCCCATTCCCCTGGCCGGACCCCGTGACATGGCACACACACACACACACACACACACACACACATCCTTTTTAGGCTACTTTTTTCTTGTTGACATCCTGCTCTGCTGAACGAGAGATTTGTATTTGATATGGTGCATGTGAAATAAAAGACATCTGTTTTCTGCAGTCTTCCAAGAGTCTGATGGGTAAGTCACTCAATATTGAGTCAGTAACACAACAGAACATGGTAGAGTGGGAGTAGAAATGTATGTTTTTTGAATGGGCCGTATTGTTAGATATATAAATATTATCATATATTATTTAGCATTTCTACCTTCCACCATTTTTCTGACAATTTTTGATACAGACCATTTAGGCCTTCACTTCAAAGACTATTTTAATCACTCTTAATCAATATTTTTAACCTTAAGATCAGTTTATTTGAAGAGCACATTTGATTTTAAGTATCCTAAAATATTCAATAGATTATTTTCAGAGCATACATCTTAAATATATAAAATTCTTTCCTTCTGCATTTTCAAATACATCTAACACATTTTAGTGAAATAATGCTAGTAACAAGAAAAAAAAATCAAGATAATAATTTAATAATAATTAACAATTCTATAATAATTAATAATAATTCAATATAAATTCATAATATCTTACGCTACTGTTTGCCGTCAGTAAGATTTTAAAAATGTTTTTGGAAGAAGTCTTGTGCTTAGTGTACTCAGCTGAACTCTGTAGAGAGAAATCGGGTTGGCCAAAACACCAAAAGAGGACAACTAGGACACACTGTCACCGTGCCAACTCTAAAACCTGGGCAAACAGGGCCTAAAGTCAGATGGATGACAAGGGACAGAGTTTTGGTTCCAACAAATACAACTATAAATCTAAATGTTGAATCTAAAAATCTAAACTTTTTACATTCCTAAAACAAACCTAAGCTGTGGTCCAGTGACCTATACTGTTCATAATCACTTATGTAACTTATAATCATTTTAATGCTTGAACTTGGAACTGAAAAAAAAAACAAAAGCTTGGTTGAATGTCTCAGTATTTTTAAAGAATGTATTTTAATAGGATGGCAAAGGGCATGACAGTGCACAGCTCTGGTGCTGAATGTTAGAGTAGCCTGCTGAATAACCACTATTTGCATCATATTCTTCTATTATACTGTTCATTTCCGCACCAACCACTGTAAGTAAAAGATGAAATGCACAACAGCAAATAAAAATGTTGATATTTTCAGTCTTTCACAGAACTTATTGAAGCAGTGTGTGGTTACGAATGACTAATTAGCTTTGGACTATCATGTCTTATATGTGAGGATGTCCTGTTCTTATAAAAAACTACCAGCACAGATACATACAAGATTAGATGTATATGCAGTAAAGCATAAGTGTGTTCAGTGGATAAAAATTTATTAATCTTTTACACAATAAATAGGCCCATTACACGTAGTTTCATGGAATTATACAGAGATAACAGTAGGGGGCGACAGACATGATAGAAAAACAGCAGCAGGCTGTGATACAAGTGTCTCCCCTAAATCATTTATTGTTTTGATTAGTGGAGATAAACAATAGAAATTATGTAATGAGTTGATTTAGTGCTTGTGTCTGGTGCCTGAGAGTGTTTAATGATCTCACTGCGGTCATGAATAACACATTTTTGAGTCAATATGTTGACAATATGTTTACCGATATGTAAACAGATGGAAGACACAAATAACTTTGATAATTGCATATTTTCTTCTTCCCGGGTTTGAAAACAATTATGATATCACTATATATGTTGATAAATGTTGATAAATGTGATTTGGACCTTTCAACACTAACTGTGTTTGAGTAGCTTCTCACATTATACATCAGACGACGTCGTTTGCCATCCACAAGCATTTGACAAATATACTTTCGCTAACCTGAGGGAGAGAGCGTGTTAGAAAAGAAAGAAAGGCTGATGATACATGTGGCAACTTATTGAGCAATGTTGCCGTCAACCGGCAACCAAGTTAGACACAGGGCCCACGACCTATCTAAACTATCCAGACAAAAATCTGTTACCTATATTTAATGGAAATGTGCCCAATTAAACATTGCTCAAAAAAAGTTGCTCAGAATATCATCAGCCAAAGAGGCACATTTTGGCTTAAGTGTGTTTGAAACTTAAGAGTTCAGACAACTGTACGAATCATCCTTGAAGTTATTAGCTAGTCAAACGACTCTGAAAAATCAATTTCCTGAGAGCCGTTGAGAAAATGGACAGAGAAGGGGACAAATAAAATATAGTATCTGAGAGTCTGATTCAAAATTGTTTTAATTTCTTCTGGGCAAAGAACTTTGCATCTTTTAACTCACCATTGTCAATTTATACTGAACAAAATTATAAACGCAACTGTGACGAGTGGGGCGGGGCCGAGAGCCGTGGGAACGGAGCGATGCCGGTGGAGTGATTGGGAATGAGTGACACCTGTGAGACTCAACGGTCTCGACTCCCACGGAGGACATCGGAAGGATATAAAAGAGGAGCGACAGGCCTGGGCTTTATTTTGTGTTTGGTTTTTATTTGTGCGTGACAGTTGTCCGCGAGGGGCAGTCACGCTGTTGTCTGTTTATTTTGTCATTAAAATCTTGATTTGAACACTTTTGTTTTTGCCCCCATTTTTCATGAGCTGAACTCAAAGATCTATGGCTTTTTCTATGTACACAAAAGGCCTATTTCTCTCAAATATTGTTCACAAATCTGTCTAAATCTGTGTTTGTGAGCACTTCTCCTTTGCCGAGATAATCTCACAGGTGTGGCATATCAAGATATTGATTAGACAGCATGATTATTGCACAGGTGTGCCTTAGACTGGCCACAATAAAAGGCTATTCTAAAATGTGCATTTTTACTGTATTGGGGGGTCCAGGGGGTCCGAAAACCAGTCAGTATCTGGTGTGACCACCATTTGCCTCACGCAGTGCAACACATCTCCTTTGCATAGAGCTGATCAGGTTGTTGATTGTGTCCTGTGGAATGTAAGTCCACTCCTCTTCAGTGGCTGTGCGAAGTTGCTGGATTTTGGCAGGAACTGGAGTACGCTGTCATATACACCGATCCAGAGCATCCCAAACATGCTCAATGGGTGACATGTCCGGTGAGTATGCTGACCATGCATGAAATTGGATGTTTTCAGCTTCCAGAAATTGTGTACAGATCCTTGCAACATGGGGCCATGCATTATCATGCTGCAACATGAGGTGATGGTAGTGGATGAATGGCACAACAATGGGCCTCAGGATCTCGTCACAGTATCTTCAAAATGGCATCAATAAAATGTACCTGTGTTTGTTGTCCATAACATACGCCTGCCCATAGCATAACCCCACTGCCACCATTGGCCACTCGATAAACAATGTTGACATCAGCAAAACGCTAACCCACACGACGCCTGGGCTGGTGTGGTTACACGTGGTCTGATCTGGTCGGTTGTGAGGCTGGTTGGATGTACTGCCAAATTCTCTGAAACGCCTTTAGAGACAGCTTATGGTAGAGAAATCAACATTTAGTTCACGGGCATCTGCTCTGGTGGACATTTCCGCAGTCAGCATGCCAATTGCAAGCTCCCTAAAAACTTGCAACATCTGTGGCATTGTGCTGTGTGAAAAAACTGCACATTTTAGAGTTGCCTTTTATTGTGGCCAGCCTAAGGCACACCTGTGCAATACTCATGCTGTCTAATCAGCATCTCGATATGCCACACCTGTGAGTTGGATGGATTATCTCGGCAAAGGAGAAGTGCTCACTAACACAGATTTAGACAGATTTGTGAACAATATTTGAGAGAAATAGGCCTTTTGTGTACATCGAAAAAGTCTTAGATCTTTCACTTCAGCTCATGAAAAATGGGGGCAAAAACAAAAGTGTTGAGTTTATAATTTGGTTCAGTGTAGATCCAGAGCACAATACGTCAGAAAATCACACATGGTTTCAACCACAACATAGATGGGAAACAGATCGCCCTACTGGACACAAGTGGAAAAGGGATACATTTCTGTGAAGGAACATTTTGGTAGCTGAAAGGAAGCCAAACAAGTGAACATGTAGAAATTAGCTCTGAGGAAAATAGAGTTTTAAATTTGCACCTTAAATATCCAATTAAATAGGAGAGATATGTGGGGTAAGTCGTTGAGTTTGTACTTTTAAATGGATATGTTTATGTTCTAATATTTACTAGTTTTTTTTCAATGTAATTTTCTAAGGCAAGATAGTGCCACTACAAGATCATGCATTTGCTTATTCACTAATAAGCGTTGTATATATGAAAACACAAACACACACACCGTACCTACGCAAGCAGATAGACCAGTCATGCTACCAAAAAACAAGAAAAAACGAGAAAGAGTGGGCAGATTTGCATAAACATTTTGCACTTCCTGAGTCCCCCACGCAGAACATACCAGCCTCAACAATACACATGATGTATATGCTGTGTAAGCAACTGAGTTTACCCAATGTGGTCAAAAAAGTTTGATGTTAGGATGGGTCTTCACTCCTAAGTCTCCTGGCTGTAGTACCTCTTGGTGGGTGTAACCCTGTTGCAAATTACTTAAATAGTATTATATTAATGTATTTACATATATATGTTGCTATTTACATTGCAAATTGATTATTAAGTTTATATAATTAAACTTTATATTTTATTTGGTTCATTTTAATATTGGTAGGACACTGAATCTTCTAAGGATCTGAAGTAATCTCTTATGCTCAGCAAGGCTGCTTTTTATTCCAATCTTCAGTGACACGATCCTTTAGAATCATTATAATATGCATGTGTTCAAGATATGAATCAGTTTTACTATTCCCCATACCATACCATTAATTTGATGAATAGAAAATACCCAAGAACAACATTTATTTAAAAACAAAATCTTTTGTAGCATCATAAATGTATTTACTGTCACTTTTCATCATTTGAATGCATCCTTGCTGAATAAAAATATGAATTGAACATTGAACACTAGTGTATGTGTATTCCAGGGACAGTTAAAACTATGAATCATACTGGTTTAACACACAGGTAAACAGTTCTTCACAAATGTGTCAGTGTCAAATAACAGCTTTTATTTTGACATCCAACATAATCACATTAATGCTACATACAATACAGTACTAGATAAGAATCAAGTCAGATTCAAGTCACAGGATTCAAGTCTCAGGTCTACAGCACCATTTCTTTTAATCCCATTCAGTTCATATCTCAGTGTTCATTGATTTGCAAATCTCATATTTGTGATCATAGCCCGAGGAGAGCGAAACCATCCCTCAGATCCTCAGTCTCGCATGGCTACAGTGAAAAAGAAGAAAAGTCATTTAGCGCTGGCAAATATGCTATGAACTTCATCAAAATGTTTATATTTATATAGAATGTGGATTACTACCACAAATGCTAGTTAAATAGAGTGTTAAATTCTTAATGACCAAATTTGTCATTGCTGTTGTAAAATATTCAAATGGCCACACTGTGTCATCTAATATTAGTCAGATAGTTTAGTTAGTATTCATATACTTTCCTTGTAATTCAATGCCATAGCAGTAAGGTCATATTAAAATCACTGTAAATTTGTAACCTGCAGGATCCGATTGAGTTTTCGAACGAGTCGGACAGAGTTTTGGTGAAGGTCATCCCAGGCTTTAAACCTCCTCTCCCTCCGTGCCACAAATGTTTGCCAGCAGTAGAAATAGTCTAGAAACAAACCAGAATCTAAAAAACTACAAGTGTGACATAATTTGGCACGTTATATCACAAATATAAACCACGGGACCCTCTCTGTCCCCTCCCCATTTACCTTTATAAGTCATCACAGAGATCTGCACTCCTGCCCTCTTCAGGTGTCGCAGTCCTTCCCTTTCCTGGCTGTCCTCTTCATCACAGAAGTAAAGGCGTGACACAAAGATTCTCAGACGGAGATTGGGTGTCTGCGACAGGAAGTGGGCAAGTTGTTCAGCACATTTAGAGCAGGGCGACCAGGAGCAGAACCAGGTCACTGCGTAACACATTCTCACACCGTCCACATTGGATCCCCACAGCCCAGGACATAACGCACCCAAGTGACGTAGAAAGAGTAGCTTGAGACAAAACAGGAGAAAAAAAGTTACAGATGGAGAAAGAATGAGTAAGTGAGTACGTTCTTTTCTCTATAATAATACCTTTATGCTTCATCTTTTCACATTATCAGTTCATCTTTCTCTCACCTCTACATGGCAGCCGGTTCGATTGCGCAGGTGTCCAAAGTCAAAAGAGAGGGAATCAGGGCCGGTGCGTCTCTTTACAACAAAACAAAGGTACGTCTCGTGTCTCCCTCGGGCCCAGCGCACATTTTTATAATGGAAGATAAATTTCTTCTGGGTCATGAGCACACTGTTTCAAAATATGACACTGTTATTCATTTTATACATTTGTTATTCATTTCTAATGTAAAAAGGGACCAAAATACTGTTTAAAAAGAATGAAAACAACTTTTACATTTAAATGTTGTGCTAACATATAAATTAGTTTTTAGTTTCTCTCAAATTAAATGTGCCAATTTTAAATAAATTAAACCAAATTTTAATTCAAACTGTACTTTAATTTAATCTAAAAACAAATCTCAACTTTTGAATAATTCAGAAACTCGCCTGTGTGTCTATAGCATTCTGTAATGATCATATTGTTCTGCACCGCTAGGACGCCCTTCAGTCGTCAGTGGTCGGTTGAGTTAAGACTTGAGTTAAGTTCTTGTGCATTTAATAATAGACCCAGAGCCACGTGCACCTAATTATTCCCACAATCACTCACAGACCAATAACTGTCAGTTTCAATTTACAACTTCTGAAACTGGAGAAAATCTATAAACAGGTCAATGCACCTGCACGTCATTAAAGTGCATCAACTGAATGACATCAAAGAATCAATTTATTCCTCAATTAATAAAGCTCTAATAAGTATTATCAATTCTTAAAAAAATTTTTTTTTAAATTAAATAAAAATAATGCACCTTGTCTCTCACTCTCACTTGTTTTGTTTTCACTTACCTGTCCAGCTTGCTGATCATTCTGAAAGTTGAAACTTGCTTACTCATTTAGTCAAGCGAAAGTCAGTGAGAGTTTAAAAATGGTTTGAGGAAGAGGGAGGTATAGAAAACCTATGACATGATCATATAGCTGTAAGAAAGAGGGTCCCTGATTGGGTGACAATTGTTTTCAAACTTTTTTGGGAGGGCTGAGGTACATTTAAACATCGACACAGCTCAATAACCTGTGCATGTGATATTTCAAGAGATATGTAAAAGACTTACAGTCTTTGTTGCACAGACAAAGGGCTTTGTAAATCAGACATTATATATTGTGAATTGGATGGCATAATAGATAAATAGATGCATGCATTTCTCAATTTTTTAAACTGTTTATTACTTTTCCAAGCTTATAAAATAGCACTTGACCTTGTCCTAAACGCATATTAGTCTCTTGAGCGTTTGACGTGTTTTCTAACATTTTTGCTTCAGAATGTGCGTCAGAAATTGCTGCCAACAGCATAACCAAAGCCAGTTGGAAATTTCCAGATCTCTTGCACCAGTCAGGGAAGCCTCCACTTCATTTTTCCCACACACTTCCAAAAAAACAACCCAAACACTCCCATATACCTTCTCTCTCTTGCTCAGACTTTCTCTTTCCGCACCCTTTCCACTTGTTTAGTTTTTCCCACAGGGAATAAAATTGTTTTACTACAGGATGTCATCCCAACCCCTGAAGACACCTTTCCAGTGGGTTTTTCCAAAAAGCCACTTTACACTCACACACACCAATGCACAGGTAGCAAAAAAGACCAGCGAATCTGCCTGGTTTAGGATTTACTGTACACTTGTTAATTTACTGCTGTCTGCAACTGTCTTTGGCTCTTTCCTGGTGACTTTAAAGTTGGCATCCTGTGTTGTTTGTCTGTCTCCAGTCACTCGACTTCACCCTCTCATGCACTCTGCGGCCAGGGAAATCACCGCTCCCCAATGAGCTCCCTCTCAAGTGTATGTGTGTGTACGTCTGAATGTGAACATCTGGAACAAATCAGTCTACTCCCATGATTTACCTTCCGACCACAAGTCTTTCTGAGGTCTGACCACAATGTGCTATCTGTGTATAACATGGGAAAACAGAGAAAAGAGTATAATGCAGGTCCTGCTCCCGTTAAAGCTGATTCTCATGATTTTTTACTGCAAATTATTTGTTTTGGTGTGCATTATCAAAAAAGAGAAGAAGAAAAAAGACAAGACTTTTAAGACAAATATAAATCTTATGATATGCACACGTTACTAATTGTCACCAAAAATATATAATTCCGTCATTATTTACCCTCATGTCACTTCTTTGGAGCACAAAATAAGATATTGTGAAGAATTTCCATACTATGAAAGTCAGTGGGGTCCGATATTGTTTTGGACCCTACACTCTCAAAAATAGGGAGCGAAGAACTGTTTTTGGTTCCCTCAAAGAACCTTGCAGTGGCAATGTTTTCTTAGTGTGAGTATTTAAAAAATCTAAATAATCTTTTTCCACTATATAAAGACCCTTTTGCCAATGAAAAGGTTCCATGAATGTTAAAGAATCTTCAATTAATTATAGATGCCAATAAAGAACCTTTATTATCAGGAGTGTATTGACTTTCATTGTACAGACAAAAAATAAAATAAAAAAATGAAACATTCTTCAAAACATCTTCTCTTTGTGCAAACGCTTTGTGATTCACAGGAGAAAGAACATCGTGATGGTGAGTAAACGGTGACAGAATCTTTAACATTTGGTTCTCACAGGTGACCCAAAGCCCACTTTCCTTTGTTTCTTGCTTAAGGTGGGCAATGAAGACCACCATATTGATTCAAGGGGCACAACAAATTAATTGAATCATTGCCGGAAACACCAGTCATATTTTCCGAAACGCACCCACCTACACCCACAAACAAACACACACACACACACACACACAGAGAGAGAGGCCCATCGTGCAGACAAAATCAACCACAACTGCAAACACACTTACTTTCCAGAGTCATGAACTCACATCTGTTTCCTGGCGACAATAATAGTTAGACATCGGTTAGGAGGATATAGAAGCAGGTGTTCAATTGCCTGAGCAGCTCTGTACATTATAACAAAAGCTCCTCCACAACACACCCGCCGCTATGACTTGCAAAGCTACCAAAAGGAAAGATGAAGTAATTGCGCTCATTAGTTGACTAACACAATTGCAGCCATGAAAACTTAGTGGCTAGTACTAAAAGAGGTTTTTACATTAGAGTTGTGCATGACAAAGACTCAACACTGTCTGTGAACAAAAATGGGGTTACAGGTTCTTCTAGTAGTGGATTCATTTTTATACCTCAATGTGAGTGCACTGAAGAGGTCTGATAAAATGTAAAAAGTTTCAGATAGAATTTCAAATCATTATGAAACTGTATTTAAACCTAATACTGGCTACAGGAAAGTAATACCAAAACCAGCAAAATGAGTACAACAGGCCTACATATTTAGCATGTTTATTACTTAAAGTTGTTTAGGTAGTTCCATAACCTCTTTTTCTGTAATAGGTAAAACTCCCAGATTGCAGATATGTGTTTGATTGCATTGAATATATATATATATACAATTATATCCTTTAAATATAAAGATGGTACACTTTCATGACCATGTTTAACACACTTAAGTGCAATATTAAATGAAAGGTTTTACTTTAAAGTACATTTTAAATGATTTTTTTAATAATCTTTTAGCATTCATTAAATAAGTTCACTTGTTTAGACGTGTTGTCTAACATACTAAAGTGAAGTGACATTCAGCCAAGTATGGTGACCCATACTCAGAATTTGTGCTCTGCATTTAACCCATCCGAAATGCACACACACAGAGCAGTGAACACACACACACAAACACTGTGAGCACACACCCGGAGCAGTGCGCAGCCATTTATGCTGCAGCGCCCGGGGAGCAGTTGGGGGTTCGATGCCTTGCTCAAGGGCACCTAAGTCGTGGTATTGAGGGTGGAGAGAGAACTGTACATGCACTCCCCCCACCCACAATTCCTGCCGGCCCGGGACTCGAACTCACAACCTTTCGATTGGGAGTCCGACTCTCTAACCATTAGGCCACGACTTCCCCCGTCGAAAGCACATGTAAATGATTTGATAGTGATTACTTTTAAAGTTAATATATTTAAAACATACTAAATTGCAATTTCAGTAATTGTGAAATTACATGTAAAATGTAATTTCAACCTCCAGTTAGGCACATCAATCATAACCATGATTGATGATCAGCTGACTTTCTCAGACCACATTGCTAAAACTCTCCGATCCTGCAGATTTGCTTTATTCAACATCAAGAAGATCAGGCCTTTTCTTTCGGGACATGCTGCACAACTCCTGGTTCAAGCTCTTGTTCTCTCCAGGTTGGACTATTGCAATGCTCTCTTGGCAGGTCTTCCAGCCAGTTCTTATCAAACTTTCACAATTAATCCAGAACGCTGCAGCAAGATTCATTTTTAATGAGCAAAAAGAATACACGTCACACCTCTGTTTATCAATTTGCACTGGCTCCCAATGGCTACTCAAATTTAATTCAAGGCATTGATTTTTGCCTACAAAACCAACACTGTCTCTCTGGATATCATTGCTCTTTTGTTGATTTTGATTGCTGTCATTGTCCTCATTTGTAAGTCGCTTTGGATAAAAGTGTTTGCTAAATGACTAAATGTAGGAAGAAAAGGAAGAGTTCACCCAAAAATGATATATTTACATCTAATTTGAAAACATCACATTCAGTTTCAGTATATTCTTTCAAAGTGTATTGTCACCATAAGCATTCTATTTAAACCTATGCTGTGAAAACCTGCTAAAGCATCCTTTTTCACAAGAGTGTGGTTTTTCAGCAATAGTTAAATGTTTTGGGTAAGTTAGTAGTGAAAGCCTTAGCAGTGACAATGCAACCTTCTGTTGCAGGTGAGCATCAACTCAACCACACAGTGAACTGTATAAACATCCGGTGGTGAATGATAGCCTTAGGTGCTGTTGGGTAGTAGTGCGAGTGGTTAAGGTATAGCTGGTGTTTTAAGCCAACCACACAGCATGAGCAGCTCTTAGTTTCAAATACACTCAGCGTCACTAAACTGTATCCACCCACACAAATTTAGAGTAGCATGCAGAGTTAACTGTAACTTGCAATGTCTCTGCAACAAAGTTAAAGCAAACAGGCTGGATATGAGACATTGAACTCAATTTGAGTTTGTATCATATTGTGTTGTTCCTAGGTTTGCTTCTGGTAAAATCTTTCAGTGCAGCAAAACCACAGATATATTGGTACAGAAAGATCAGTGAAGCAGAAAAACAGATAACCATGCTTGGTAGAAACACATCAAAAGGTCCATACTGAGGAGATATACATTCTTTACATTTACTAGTAAACTGCTTAATTAAGTGTGTTTTAGCATAATTTAATGGCATGAGAAACCTGGGGGAAAAAACCTTTATTTATACTTTTAAAAAGCTTATTCATTAGCAGTCAAAGGAAACATACAAAATGTTTTCACAAAAACTCTCAAATTCACTCAATAATATGACATCATAAATAAGATAAACACATGTAAATCACAATCTTTGTCCATTTCTCTCCTCCAAAAAGTACATTTAAAAGCAATCCATGCTATAAACAATAACTCAGATGACTGATTGTCCTTTCAGGCCTAGGCTCTTCTAGCATCTTCATGGTTTAGGCTTTGAAACCCAGAGATGATTTATGTAATGTTCAAAAACATTAAAATGCTCTTACGTATTTATTATAAGTGATTTTTATAAGATAATATGTATAGCGGCAAAACCAGAGAGGATCCTGGTGTCGGTGATTCACTGGGACAATGTGGAAAAACTAATCCATTTATGAATCTGAAATCTGAAGCTTTTTTAAAGGAATATTCCAGGTTCAAGATGAGTTGAGCTCCATCAACAGCACATAATGCTGATTAGCTCAAAAAACAAGAGACAAGTTGAAATGTCTTTAAATTTGACATTGCATGATCCATTTTCTAAATGCATTTTATGGATCTAGTTGTAAATTAATCATTTTCTAACAGAACAAGTCATTTTCAATCAGTTACATTCGGATGTACATTGTAATATAGAAGGTCATTTAAATACTTTCATTTAAAGTGTACTTTAAAGTATTGTAAAATGATTTAATAATCTTTTGGCATTCATTAAATAAATGCACTTGTTTTGACATGTTGTCTAACACACGCAAGTTTTAACAAATTTCTTTTTATAAAATGCTTATCCTTACATTTTTACTTTTAAAATTCAAATTTTTCTCCTACTGTCCAGCTCACCGTAAAATATTTTTTTGAGGTCACCTTTAACATTACACCACACAGGTTTATTGATCTTAACGTGTATTGAACCCAGAATATTCCTTAAATTAAATGTTGCCTTCTCTAGCAAATAAAGCCTTTTGTTCTTGCTTCAGTGTGTCTTCTAGATTCTTAACAAACACTTTAGTTAAGGGGAAACCCAACCAACCCTTTTCTGGCTCTTCATAATCATCTTCCTCTCCCTCAGTCCCTGTAGTCTCACCCTGCAGGTGATAACCTAGCCTCCTGAAGAAAGCTTCTCCCACTTTGGATTGAAATGGCAGATGGGCATATAACCGCCGTATACCACTCTGCTTTGTTCTGGACTTCAGTCCCTGCACCAGCAGTCTGCCCAGTCCCTCTTTGCAGTACCAACTCTGGACCACCAGCCTGCAGATGCTACATACACCGTCCCGACTCCAACCATCTCTAGCCTTGCATCCCATAAACTCCCCATCACCCACACCTTTCCAGCAACCTTCGCCCTCTCCTTCAGCTCATCCTCATCCACCTGTTCTCTCTCGTTCGTCTTGTCCTTCTCCTTTTCTTTTTTTTTTACACTGTCTGGTTTTCTCCAGGTTGGCTCTGCCAGTGTGAGGATTGAGTAGATCTGGCTGGGTGTCTGCATGGTAACAGCTGCCCATGTAGTCCCAGTATGGCCTGCTGGAGCCCAAGATGCCCACTGACCGTGGTGTGGTGAGTTTGAGGTAGATGATGTAGATGAAGACAGGGAATGACCAAGGCCATGATAAATGAGTGCAGCACACAGCGGAGGACAGAGGAGAGGGTGGCCAGCATGAGGAGAGCGAGCGGACGAGTCAGAAGGTAAAGAATCAGGTGGTTCTCCGTTCCCTCACATCCTTCCTGCAAACAAAGATAGAATGAAAGGAGGCCAAAAAAAAAAAACACTTCTTAAATGTTAGCATAATGTACCCCACTGACCTCTCCAGGACGTATCTTCTCATTATTTCGATCCACCAAGTTCTTTGATATTGCTAAAGAACAACATGATCTTCATGTATGGCCCTTCTGCGGTAATAGTGGCATATATACATAGCCCATGAGGGATACAATGTTGAATCACACCTTGGTCAGCATCAATGTCCTTACCTTGCATCCTGTGCAAAGCTACATCACCGAGGTCCAATCTGACCATTTTACCTGAGAGAGACATTATTTATATATACATACTGTATATATATATATATATATATATATATAGAGAGAGAGAGAGAGAGAGAGAGAGAGAGAGAGAGAGAGAGAGAGAGAGAGAGAGAGAGAGAGAGAGAGAACCGGTAAATACTTTGAGGACATGCAAAATAAGGACATTATCGAGATAGACTTGTGGTCTATGTAAGTTACGATTTCCTCATGAGCATATTATATTGTATTACATCTTAAACTTTTGTGAAAAAACAACTTAGGCTTGTGTACGTCTGTCCGACTGAGCAGCTATTCAAGAAGCATTTAACAGGTTTATTAGTAGCATGCCATGCTGTACCGTCATCTTGCTCCATCATCACGCTTTTTTGTAATCCCTTATATGGTAAACACCGCCTTCTTTAAAGCTCATTCTATGTCTGTAATATAAAGAGCATGCGTGAACTACTTACCCAATATTCAGAAACGCCCCGAGTGCTTAAAAAGCAAGCTAATGCAAAAATGTCCTCTTCTCTAGTTGGTGTTATTTGCCGTCTTCGAGGTTGTCAACGTTCAACAATTCAACGTTGTCTTCCTGCATGGAATATAATTTCAACCAAACCAATCCACATCCGGGAATACGAACCTGCACAAAATGCGTAGTCTTAGATGCGCATGTAGCGGATTAATCTTCCTACGATAGAACACATGCGTCCTGTATGGATTTGCTCCATTATTATGTGGCATTACAAATTTGTGCGAGTTAAATATATGTTAAGAAAAAGGTCTTATATATAAACAAGAGATTATCTCTGTCTGTAAAAAAAAAAATAATAATAATGATTTGCTGCAACATCAAATGGAATTATTAACTTTATCCATGAAAAAGTTTACCTTCATATTAAGTCAAATTAATAATAATATATAAATAAAAACAATATATTTTTAAGATGAGAAATTAGTAAAATGGCACACACAAATACTGTAATTCATACCTAATTTTTATTGGTAACTCATCTAGTACCAATATTAAGAATGAAAACAAAGTGTAAACATATTTACAAAAGTTCACTTTGTACAGTCACTGTCAACATGACAGCATAGCTGAATATAGTTCATATTTCATATTAGTTTATAAATTCTATTTTCAGTGCACCCTGGACGTAGTAGAGCTCCAGGGATTTTCTTTATTTAGAAACCATTGTTTTTTTTTTGGCTGGGCTGTATTCAGTGATTGTGTTTTGTGAAATAGCTCCCCGTAGGGGCCAGGTGAACAACTGTAACTAACAAAAAAGTCTTTAATGATTTATGTAAGATTCAACATAGGTCCTTTGTTGGTCCTACAGCTACGACACTCTCTAAAACCATCAATCACAGTCCTTTATCACTTTAGAATAACATAACCATTACTAGAAATTAATCCAATTTGGATGTGGTAAACAAATCTGCAATTTTGCATTTGAAACCGTGTCATGAGGTGAGAACTGTGTTAAAGCCAGTCAAATTGACTATTAGTGTTCTGTTCTCCATACTTAGCCCGAAGTTCCAATCAGTCCCATCTCTGATGATGATATGCTCTCAGACTCAGCAAGTTTCAACTCTTCTGACATTACTTCCTCTCGTGCATCGTAAGCTTGCTTGTCCTCAGTTCCTTCCACTAAAGTATGTCCTACATCTGGTGCCTCTATTCCACCCTCTCTCAAACTGCTGGTGCTAACTTCAATTATAACAATGCCTTCCCCCGCCTCTAACTGGAAGATTCCCTCCATTTGCCCAGAGTTTGCCCCAACAGCACTTTTGAAACGGCCCCTTGCACCAGAACTATTGCCCTCGCCTTCTATCAGTGCAATCATTTGAACACTGTCCCTTGGACCTGTGCTTCCATCCATTTTTGCCTCATCTCCAAGCTCAAATACCACATCCTGCCCTTCCAGAGGCACCAAGGCTTGACCCGGGTGGCAAGAAAGGCTGAGATCCTCACCTGGGCCTCCTATGAAGCCCGAGCTTGGCTGAATGTCCTCCTCACTTTGAGGCTGTGTTTGGAAATGAAGCACAAAAGACTTTTCTTCAACACTTCCCTCGGCATCTGCAGCTCCATGCCCCTCACTCTGTCCGGTCCACTCTTGGAGTAAGTTAAGAGAGACCATTTCTGCCTTCTCTTTTCCTGCATCTCCTTCGCATTCTCCCTCTGACTGAAACCGTAGGAAATATGACTTCTCTCCTCCCTCACTATTCCCTCCCTCTTCTTGCTGGCCCTCACCTTCAATCTGCAAGACATAAGACTGCCCTGTGTCATTCCCGCCCTCCATCTCCACCTTCACCTCCACCCCATCCCCCTGTCCTCCATTCTCCATTTCTTTCTTTAGACACAGAACAAAGTGCTCCCTAGAGATTTCTTCGACAACTTTCTCTTCGACTTGAACCTTCTCAGGATCACTGCTCAACATGGGCGAACTGTTTGTTAGTGTGGAGTTTGCCATCACTGACATGATGCTAACTGCAGGAACTGAAGAGTTTTCTGGTACTTGGCTAGTGATGACAGGTGACACAGCCGGTGGACTGTCAATATTAAGCTGTGGGAACTCGGCCTTTAAAGAAGCAGCAGAAGTGGAACTGGATATTGTAGTAGATGTGGAAGTTGCAGCTGATAACATTAATGGTTGCTTAACTGGTGTGGTCTGAACATTAGGGGGGGATTTATGGATAGGCTTCCGTCCACGCCTGGCTCCTCCCTTCCTGCTACGACCGAGGCTGCCTAAAATGGGACGAGCAATCGTCGATGTGCTTTGAGGCTGGGCAGTAATGAGGGGAGAATTATTATTTGTCAAAATAAATCTCTGCTGTGTTTGAACTGGTTGAAATTGCTGGAATTGTGTTTGGGGTGTTGCCAGAACTTGGGGCATTGCTGGAATGGTCTGCACCAAGCGGAGGGTCTGTAGATTTGATGGGGTGGAAAGAGTGTTTGTACTGGATGCTGTGGGAACCAAGATAAGACTAGGCTGGTTTCCATTGCTGGATTGGCCCTGAAGAAGCAGGAAATTCTGTGTCTGTGGGGGTGGCGGTGGTGGAGGAGGAGGGGCTGGCTGTGTTGGTGTGGGATTGGATAGTGGGATCAGCTGCAACCCTGAAGTCGTCTGGATCATAAAATAATTCTGTGATGTGTTTGGAGGTATGTCCAGATTTGGGGGTGAAAGGATCAATGTGGAATTGCTATCAGTGGAAAACAATGAAGTAATCCCTCCAGGTACATTCAAGTTTAAATTTAGCGTTGCTGTCTCTGAAGCCCCAATACCTTTAGCCACCTTTCCTGATTCCTTCATACATGCTACTGTACCCCCAGAACTGTGAGTTCTCAAGTGCCTTTGCAGGTAGGAGAGCATGACAAACTCTTTTCCGCAGTGTTGGCACTTGAAGTCCTTGTGCGAGGAGTGTGTGCGCAGGTGCAGCTGCAGATTGGATGAGTGGGTGAAGCTCTTGTGGCACTGGGAGCACTGAAAGGGCCTTTCTCCAGAGTGTGTCCGTTCATGCTGTTTGAGATTGGAGGTCTGAGAGAAAGCCTTACCACACACAGAACAACTGTGTGGACGTAGGCCAGAATGGAGCTGACTGTGGCGACGGAGACAGCTGGTGTTCTTGAAAGACTTGCCACATTCCTGACATACATATGGCCTCTCACCGGTGTGCTGGCGAAGATGGTACTGGTAGTGTGAGCTCCACTTAAAGGTCAGTGGACAGTAGGGACACTGAAAAGCCCGCACACCTGTGTGGACCTAGATGGGTTGAGAACAGTTTTCAAGATGTTTTAATAATAAAATAATATTAAGCTTAATATAAATTAATAATTAAAGCTTAATGAAAGTATTATGAGTTTAGTTCTTACGACTCATGCGCTACACAGTTATGTGTGCCATACTAATTGAAATACAAGCCACTGGTAAGATTTCCTTTAGTGTGTTGTTAAATACTGCAGTTGATAAGCTTTTGAACTGGACTTGCCCATGAATATTGTTAAAATATATATAAAATACCGTAAAATAAAGTAAATATATTATATCACTGATTTAATAATGAAATGAATCAGTTATTTCATACTGCTCTAATGCAAAAAACAAATCAAAATGTCAATTTGACAAGAAGCTCTGATTACCCTTTGGTGTATGGAGAGCAGTGAGGACCTTTTGAATCTCTTGCCACACTCTGTGCATCGATAGGGTCTCTCCCCAGTGTGGTCTCTCATGTGGTACCGAAGTCCTGATGAACCTTTGAATGACTTCCCACATTCAGAGCAGTGATATGGCCTCTCTGAAGGGAATGAAGAGAGAAACACATCCGTGAGATGAATGTGAGAGTTTCATTGTATGTGCAAATTTCTCGTGTCAAACAGGTGTTTATTATACCATGTAAGTTAATGTAAAATCTTAATTTATCAAAAGCTTGAGAATAAATGGCATAGCATAATAACACAGTATAATAAATAAGAACAATGTAAACTGACAATCAGAGATGCCAGATATTGAAAATAAACCAAAACAAATGGTTTAGCATCCACTACAGCACTCTTACCGTTATTTGTGCTAGATATCTTGCTGCCTCCACCTCTCCTGGCTCCCTTTCCTGAAGCTTTGGCTGATGGCTTCACAGCTCGTCTCTCTCCCTCCTCAGTAACAGCGATCAAACTGACATGGATCTCTCTCTCTCCGTCTTCTCCCCCTGTCTTTAAGGAGGGCAGGGGCAGTGAGAGAGAGGGGCAGACGATCTCTGCTTCTGCCTCTGCCTCAGCAAGCAGCCTTTGCTCAGGAGTGTGGGAGTGCTGATGGTTGAGCAGAGAGGAGAGCAGAGGGAAGGAGCGGTCACATGCCGAGCAGTTGAACTGAGAACGTGACTCAGATAAAGCAAGAGGATGGGCCTTGAAAAGAAAGAAATAATGAGAAATGGAAGTTTGTTTCTTAGAATTCTCTATTCACCAGAAAAGCTTCTTGATCTCACCTGGGCCACGTGTCTGGTCAGTCCGCTGCTGGTCTTGAAACTCTTCCCACAGTAGGCACATTCTGTTGTAGCTTGTGCAGTTGACACACTGGTATCAGTGGGCATCTGATTCACGGATGCAGTGAAGGTCTGCAGAAGATCATACTGTGCCTGCCCCGACTCATTTCTAACAGCAGCCAGACCAAGTAACTCTGCCGTCTCCCCACTATCTGCAACTGTGGTGGTTTCAACAACCTCTTCAAAGTCTGCCAACAATGGTGAAGCCCCCACCAGTGACACTCCACCTCCCTCAGCCTCTGTGCTATTTTCTGTAGCAACCCCTTCACCACCTGCTGGGCCAAGGCTATCTAGATGTAGAGTCTGATGCTCCTCAAGGTGACTCTGTGTTGAAAATGTCTCATTACAGCTGCCACAACTAAAAAGCATAACACTAGCACCTGTGTCGGCCTTGCACATGTGGATATGCTCTGTGTCTGAGACAGCGGAGGAAGTGGCTGTGAGTGTCAGCTGTGGC